>NW_024369373.1:6114618-6354397 GCF_014805655.1 Passer montanus | reverse complement strand
CGCCGCCGCCTCTGCCGCGCGGGGCCGCCGGGAGCGGCCGCGGAGCCTTGTGGGGCCGCGCGCGGCGTCGCCATGGCCACGGCTGAGGCGGCTGCCGCGGCTCGGGCTCCGCTCCGTCTGTCGCCTGCCGCCGACTAAAGCCTGCGGACATTTTGTCTGAAAAAGGCAGAGCGTACATCCCACCCCGGTTCGGGGGTGCTAGAATGCAGGAGGCGCCCGCTGGAGACCCGGAGAGCGGCCGCAGAGGGGAGGTCCCGGCGCCTGAGGCGCCGTTGGGCGGCAGCGGGAGCGGCGGTGCCCGCGCGGAGCGGGAGGGCAGCGCTGGCAGCGCAGGTGAGCCCCTCCGGCTCGCCAGCACCAAGGCCTGCACATCGCATCACGGCTGTTCATGCTCTTCTGGATGCAAATACGAGTGTGTGCTTTCTGCCAGCAAAGTCACGGAAATCCTGACATAACTGAGGTGTACTCAGTGGCTGTCTTCTTGTGGTCTTTTTTCCTTTCCCGACATTTCTTTACTGTTGCCGCAGAAGTATTTCTTGCAGTGTTGCTATCACACAGCCAACCTGACCTCTAAATCACAAGTGCCAGGCTGGGTCTGGGTTGCACTCAGAGGAAAATACACGTATTTTTCCTTAAATCGTTTGTATAAAAATCTTTCCAGCGGGTCCCTGGTCCGAGCTCCGTGCTCCAGCAGGGCCATCCCAGAGCACGGGCACAGGACAGTGTCCCGATGGCTCTGGAGCATCTCCAGTGGGGACACCCCACGCCCTGTCCGGGCAAACAGTTCAGTGCATGGTCGCCAGCACAGTGAAGTTCTTCACCGTGTTCGGGTGTTCCTGTGCATCAGTTTCAGCCCATTGCCTCTTGTGATACTAATTATGTCCAATTATTGTGTTTTAATTACAGTCATATTTAAGTAAGCTGGTACAATCATCTTGTTTGCACTTTAAATGTATGAATTACAAGTGCAAGTAGAAGGTTCAGGCACGTGTCTGAAGAGACAAATACTGAAATTGGAATTAATCAAAGGCAATGTAAAGACACCTTCCAAGGAGCACAAAAAGAAAAATTTGTAAAAGAGCTAGACTAATGTTGCTTGGGATGACTGATACTCCATTGCTGAAATCTCTTTACAGTAAATTCAAATTGGTGTTAATTAAATGTAATATATATTAGATGTCTAACACCATCAGATCATTGGTGTCAGTACTTTATTGTGACTGTACATTATAAGAATATTAAGAATAATGGGTACTATCTGACTTCCAGATATTTAAAAAAATCAAATATGCAGATTTCAATTGCTACTATTTATTTTATGATGCTGTTAAAAAAAGTTAAGTTTCATTAAAAATCTCAGCAGAAATCTTGGTTAAAACACTCTTCTTGAAATTCGTGTTCAAGCGCTCTTCAATATTTCTTTGAAGTAATTGGCAACATGACACATTTTCCCCACCCTTGCTGTTAAATTGCAATTAATTTTCTTATTTAAAAAGCTGATAAAACTCAAGAGAAAGAAGTCAGCTGTATATCCAGAGCAGATCAAGAGAACGAACAAAAATCAGGTGTTGATCAGAAGTCTGGAACCAGCTCATCCAGCCAAATGACAGAAGAAAAGAGAGGCTCTGTAAGGTAATACATTGTGGGTGTGTTGGCATCATCAGGAGTTTTGTTATTCTCTGTGTTCATCTCAGTTCTGGAGAACAGTTTTGAAAATGAACTTGAGAATAATGGATAAATCAGATATTAGTGATATTTCCAGCATCTGGAGAGATGTTTGGGGTTTATGGCCACTGTAGCAAACTGCATTTTAACCACATGATGAAGAAAAGAGAGGCTCTGTAAGGTAATACATTGTGGGTGTGTTGGCATCATCAGGAGTTTTGTTATTCTCTGTGTTCATCTCAGTTCTGGAGAACAGTTTTGAAGATGAACTTGAGGGTAATGGATAAATCAGGTATTAGTGATATTTCCAGCATCTGGAGAGATGTTTGGGGTTTATGGCCACTGTAGCAAACTACATTCTAACCACATGATGAAGTCATTTAATGGATCTGGAGAAAATTGTGCAAACTCCCATGGAAGTCACGTGCCAGTAGATTTAACCCTTTCTCTGCATCACTTCAGACAAAGCATTCTGTTCATTCCTAGTGGCACTCCCAGCCAACCAACAGCTGTGTAGCAAAACTTCCTTAAGTGCTATTTTGGAGTCAGCATTTCAATAAAATGTTGGGTTGATCACCATTGATTTTTCTCGTCTGAGAAAAATATTGCATTTTGGCTCTGCCACCAAAGGTCCTGTACCAAAGCAGCAAGGAACAGGGGAAGGAACTGGAGAGGAAACTAACATTGGAACCAGAAGCTAATGTAAAATCATGCTGCCCTTTTCCAAGAAGATGGACTCTCTAATTCCCTGCCCATTTTCCTATAAACCTGCTTTTGTTTTTTAGCAGAAGGGCCTGGTAACTCACTTCAAAGGTAGAAATGAAAAGCCACACTAAAAAAACCCAGCACTTTTTAACCTCTTGTTTTTTAGCAGAAGGGCCTGGTAACTCACTTCAAAGGTAGAAATTAAAAGCCACACTAAAAAAAACCCAGCACTTTTTTTTAAAATTTGGAATATAATTTTGAAAGCTGTAGCTATTTCTCTTGCATAAAAGAATTGTTGATTGTGTTGCAATGCAATCTGTAAGGAAACCAAAGATTTCAGAATATGCACTGAAATACATTTTTCTTTTTAACATTTGGAATATAATTTTGAAAGCTGTAGCTATTTCTCTTTCATGAAAGAATTGTTAATTGTGTTGCAGTGGAATCTCTAAGGAAACCAAAGATCTCAGAATATGCACTGAAATACATATTTTTCTTCTGCTTTCTGTACTATTTTAGAATGACAAAAAAGATTCTGCTAGACATCTGTAAACAGCAGAAATTATACTGGACCCCGTACTTAAATGATACACTGTACTTGCATTATAAAGGTAAGATGTGGACATGACTGCCTAGCTTGGGCATTCTAAGTAGCATTTTAGCAGAGAATCTACTTCATGGCTCACTGAAGTAAGGTATCTAGTCATTCTTCTAAATTAGAACACAATTTTGTGTAATACTGGATTTGGGAAACAAAATGAGTCAATAAGAAGGTATAAAAGTAAACTGTACATCTAACTCACTTTGTGGAGCCACCCAAAGGATCAATAGGAATCAAAGGACATATTTTTGGTTTCTTTTACTGAAACAGGAGCCTCTGAGAAATGTAAATTATCATACTGGCCTGGGTTGCACTCAGAGGAAAATATACGTATTTTTCCTTGAATTGTTTCTATAAAAATCTTTCCAGCTTTTGGAACTTATTTCCTGCCAAGTAAAAATGGTTAAGAGGAAAATAAACACTAAATTCTTGCTGCATGTTTGCAAACACTACTGAAAGAAACAAAATGTGTTAGAATGAACATTACTCATCCTCTGGTGATCTCTGAGCAGGTTTTTGCATGATGCAGTTACTTGGTTCAAGTTAGCCTAAGAACTCTTCCAAATAAAAAGGATATGCTACCTTCTGCATTCACCCTTGGTTTTGCTATGTATTATTTAGCATCTAAAGGGCTGCTGAGATACAGACCAGAATAGCTACCAACCTGGTTTTGCCCTGTATGGGCCACAAACAGTACCAGGAATTAATTCAGTGGAAATACTGCAGTGACTTCAGTAGCAGTGTTCTCTCAGGCTGTTTCAGGTTTCATGGAATTTTCTCATCCAAAGAGCCATTATCAGCCAATGCCATTTCATTTTAAACCATCTTTTTTTTTCTCTGCAGGATTTGATCGAGTGGAGAATCTTGAAGAGTATACAGGACTGAAGTGTTTGTGGCTGCAATGCAATGGCTTAAGAAAAATTGAGAACTTGGAGGCTCAGACAGAGTTGCGTTGCCTCTACCTGCAACTCAATTTAATTGAGAAAATTGAAAACCTTGAACCCTTACAAAAGCTGGATTCCCTCAATATCAGTAACAACTACATTAGAACCATTGAGAATCTCTGTAAGAACTGTTGTTGCAACAGGTTTTATCCTCTGGCAAGCCCATATTTCCTAAGCTCTGACTAAGCCTTTGTTAGTGGCACTAGTTTAAAAGAATTTTTTAATTTGTGTTAGAATTTTGCACAATATCCATACCAAAGCCCACAGGGCTTCTGTGGAGGAAGAAAACCTATGTTGAGAAACAGACAATACTACTACTACTACAGAAAAACTACTTTCACATGGATACCTAGGATAATTAAGTAGTTTTTCCTCACTTCTTAATATCATCTCAATACTTATCTGTGTTGCAGGCAGGCTGACAATCCAGTTTTCACCATTTACTTTACAGTTACGATGTGCTTTGGCAGTTGCAGACACAATTACCAAATCTTTTATACCTGCTAAAATATTGATTCTGTCTTTAGCAGAAAATAAAGAACTATTTCTGTACATTACAACTTGCATACATTTGAGAATTTTGAAACACAAGCTCTTGCTTTTGTTTAACTGATTAGTTTGAAATGTGAATTTTAAAAAACCTCCCATCCTAAAACCAAGCACCTATTTTTCCCTGGGGTGAAGAAAGCAGCTTTGGAGGCCTAGCCAAAAATTATATATAGCAGAATAAAAAATTTAGAAAAAAGCTCCAAATTCAATACAAACTATGAGTTTGACAATGCAGCTTTTTACTTGGTCATAAAACTCTTTGTGAAGTGACAGCTCTTACCTTTCCTTTCATTGTACTGTTCTTGTCTGGCAGCTTGTCTGAAAGTCCTGCAGACTCTGCAGATTGCTCACAATAAGTTACAGACAGTGGAAGACATCCAGCACTTGCAGGAATGCCCAAGTATTTCTGTTCTTGATCTTTCCCACAACAATCTGAGCGATCCAAGTATTGTAGCTATTCTGGAGACCATGCCCAATCTGGTAAGCCAAAAAGAGCTGAGGGTTTGTGTTTGTGTGGGGGTGAACCCCATCGAGTGGCTTTGTTGGGTAGTTCAGTGCACAGTAGGTGTCAGTCTAAAAGATACATCATTAAACATTGTTTTGTTTCTGGTAGATCTTGGATGTAACACCTTGGATGTTTTATTAAGGTGTCAGTCTAAAAGATACATCATTAAACATTGTTTTGTTTCTGGTAGATCACCTGTAACACCTTGGATGTTTTATTCATTTCTTGCTTTTGAAGTTACAGAGGAAGTACATATCCAGGCTGGGGTTTTTGCTACTCAAGCTTAAAAATTGTTTCCCTTGTTTCTCTAGCATGTGCTGAATTTGATGGGGAATGAGGTGATAAGGAAAATTGCTAACTATAGAAAAACACTGACTGTTCGACTGAAACAGCTGACATACCTGGATGACAGACCAGTGTTCCCAAAGGATAGGTAAGAACACAGCCATCTTTACACAGCTATAAGAATCAAGTGCTAACAACCACTCACCCATTTTTTGTCAGTACTGTCATGGAAGGAAGATTGACCAGTGTAATTTATTGAACGTGGATGACTTTGAGGAGAAGAGTATTGTACTACAGAGTTCTACATCTAACACACCTAGGAAAAAGCAGTGTGCACAAAATAATTTTGAACAGAATTGTCTCACACCATGTCTGTAGATCAGAGGCAGATCCTGACTTCAACAGAAACTGAGCAGGTGTCTGAAACAGCTGAGCCAAAATCAGACCAATCTCTGGTGATGTAATTTGAATATTTCTGCTTCTTTTGTGAGATAAATTTACATCCCTGTTGCATAAGGGATTGCCACTGCTATCTGCTTTTTTCTCCTGCAGCTATTTTGTGCTGTTGCAAAATCTTTTAAACTTCTCTCTCATTGCAAAGGTGGGCTTTTATAGCTGTATTACAGTGAGCTTTTGTGTTTTCATTAGAGCCTGTGCAGAAGCCTGGGCTGTTGGAGGGCTTGAAGCTGAGAAAGCAGAAAGGGAAAAATGGGAAACCAGAGAGAGAAAAAAAATCCAAGATAGCATTGATGCTTTAGCAGCAATTAGGCAAAGAGCACAGGAAAAGAGGAGACAAAAGTGCATGGAAGGAGTTGCAACAGATACCCAAGAAGGTTTGTGCTTACTGTTTTGGAAGATGTCTGTGACCACTTCAGTTTGAATGTGCAGAAGAGTCTTTACCTGATACATCTTTGGATTGGCTAACAACTAAAAAACTTTTTTTCAAGTAAGTGGATTGCACAAAGGAGAGGGTAACCAGCACTTGTTGCTGATCCATCAAAATCCTCAGGGATGTATTTCAATATGTAGTCACTTGTGAGCCTTTTCAAAGTATTAGAAATACCAAACATTTATTATTTAAGCATTTTCTGTAGATTTTTTTTTTCTGGGGAGCTTCTGTTTGCTCTGGGGAGTTGAGATGGGAAAACAGCATTGGAAGGACTACTCATCCATGGATAGCTGCTCAAAGTAGGAGCTTTTGATGCATATTCTAGCCCATTGTAGCAGTGTTTGGAAATTTAAAATGGGCAGTGATAGATTAGCTCAGCAATTTTTATGAATTATTTCTTCTGTAGGAACACCTGCAAATTCAAAAGATGGTGATGGAATCTCTAATACTTCAGAAACTTCAAATAGATCAGAAGAAGAAGCTCAAGAAAAGACTGAGGAACTTAAAAATGAGGGGTTTGATGCTTGTGATGAAGTGGTAACACTTCCACCAAATAGAGAAGATAGCAGAGATTTCACATCTGGAAATATGCCTGATGAAGTTCAAGAGGATGCACAGGAACCAGACTCTTACAAGTGTGCAAATTTGAACCACGAGGCAGATGGTAATGTACACAGTGAAGAGCCAAACCAAACTGAGCATGCAGAGATGATGAGCCAACCTGTCAGTGGAGCACTGCTTCTGCTGTGGCTCAAGCCAGCTAATTCATACATAAAAACATTTCACTAGATTCCCACAGTGACTAGGTGAAATACTAGGTAAAATATTGTAATATTGCTTAAATACAATAAATAGTAAATTTCTGAAGGCTTAACCTGCAACTTCTTCAACTTAAAGGTGGAACTTCACTTCTCAAACATGCCAGGTTTAGTGAAAGGCCAGGAGAGTTTCCAGACTTCCCTTGCTCCCACATAAACTGAGCAGTCTGTCTGCCAACAGAAGCTGGTCATCACTCTAGAGATGGTTTTGTACCTTCATACATGGAGAAATGCTTTTAGAGATTTGTGGAACACATTACTGCAAAATGCAAATATTAATTTATACAAAGGAGAGAGACCCAGAATATAATAGAAAAACAAAGCTTTGGATTGAGCTGTGGATTCTGCAATGGTAGTCAGTCCCCAGCAGTCTGGTTCTGCAGTGTTTGCAATGTAGATATTTTTTATTCCGTTAGTTCTATGCAACTGACTATTGATTATTCTGCAGATCTGCCAGGACAGGAGGGAGTTACTGACCAGGCTGAGCTTCCTGAGGGGGAGGAGAAATATGAAATTGAACAGTTCAAACTGGAGACACTGGCAGCACTTTCTCTTGATGTATGTATTGAATTCAGACTTTGAGAAGTTCACGTGTGTGTATTGTCTTCTCCAAGTTAATTCTTGTAGCATTCTGGCTAATAAAACTGTATGGTCAGGTTTTTAAGAAAGGTCTACTGTTAGGAAAAATAAAAAAAAAGACAGAAAGAAAAACTCAAGAAGTAAAGCTGCAGGGGTATTCTCTCCACTGGAGCATTTATGAAGAATTCTTCCAAAGTTTATTTTATCCTTGAATTTTTTATCCTATAAATCCTTTTGTCCTGTGAATCACCTAAAGTTGACCTTCTATCTTTGTCATTTCTCTGGAGAAGCTAATGAGGGCTCTCATTTGAAAACAGAAATTACAGTGAAAAAAATCTAGTAGACACATTTGTCCTCTTAATCAAAACTCAAATGTAATACGCAATTGAAAATGTGACCTATTGCAGAAAAACCCTAGGGAAGAAATAGCACCCCCATCATTGTAAATGTTACCCAGCAGTATTAGATACTATAAATTAATTCTCAAAATAGAACTCTGATGTCTGTTTCCAGGAAAAGCAAATGTACATTAATCAGACATATAATAAGTGATGTACATTATCTATTATCTAAAATGTCTATCTGATACAACATTTAAATGTGTTTACCACATTGAACCATGAGGAGGACATAGATACCACTGAAAAATACAACCTCACTTCAAAGGAGAATTGTTCAACATGTCCTAATTAGGACACTGCTGATAAACTGATAGTGTCAGACTATGATATAATCAGCAATAAAAGCTTCTGACTTCCCAGAGCACTTAACAGACTCTGTGGTACCCTGTACTGCCATTGTTAACTACTGGCAGAAAAGCCTCCTATCTCTGCCATGCTCTTAACTTCCCAGGCAAAAATTCCATGTTCTTGAAGGGCTCAGCCCACTGCTTCACTGGAGGGTTTGCTGCTGCCTCCTCCTGTTTGGCTGTTTTTAATCATAGCTTAAAAAAAGGTAGTGGAGAGAATGGGCAGCAATTAAATTATGCACAATATTATTATTAAAAGTAGATCTTACAGGGTCTGAAGTAAATATGTAGTGACACTGTAGGTACCCAAAATGTGAAGATCTCCTTGATTCAGTGTTTGTTTTTCCTTGATACTCTATGGCACCATAGGAAGATCCTGTGCACAAACTTCAAGCCAGTATAAAAGTAACTCTTAAGCAGACATCTGTGGAGTTTTTAGAGATGTAAAATGTGGGACTATTTTAATTCTACAGAAGGGAAACAAACCCAAATCACACACTAATACGCTAATTTCAGTGTTCTATGCTACTTATTCTCCAACAACATTTAGGAATAGAAAGAGCCTCTCCCCACAGCCTCCAGTACTTACCCCACTGCAGATATTCCAAAGAACCTGAGTGCTGACATTGCAGGGAATGGCTGGGAAGATGCTAATGGTGAAAGGCTCTGGAGCAGCACCACAGTCCTTATTCTTATCCTGAGTCTCTAGATGGTCTCAGGGGCAATATAGGGGAGAAGAGTGGAGGAGGATAACTGAGTGGTTATGACATCCCTGTGTCAAGCAGAAACAAGCTCCTGTTGCTGCACATGCCTTGGCAGTGTGGGAATCACATTCCCACATACCTAGACTGGGTTAACTTGTAGTTGATCTGCAAATGCACCTCATGACTGAAACAAGACTAAGACTTATTCCATCTCCCTGTTGACATCAAACTCCACATTAGTTTCAGATCTTAATTTGTACATTTTTAATGCAATTTTTATAAAACTCTGTGACTTCAGGACATGCTGCACTAGCTGCAACCATATCAGGAAGGATAAATTTCCTTTCTTGATTTGAATTGTGTAATCATCTTCACCACACAAGACACTACAGATGTTCCTGATGCTTCCATGCCAAGCAGCCTGCTACATTAAGTGCTAAAAATATCTAAAAACAAAATGAAATGCTTATCCCAGTATTGACCTACAGTAAAAAAAATGGCAAAAAGGTATTAGTTTCTACCTGTGATTTTGCATTCCCACCTTCTGTGTTTCCTTTCATGTCAGCAAATGATAGTTGTCTGAGATAATATTTTCTAGTGAAAAGCTGAAATTATCAGACCTGTCTGAGGAAAAACAGTTCTCAGCAAGTTTGCAGTTCTGTGTCTTAATTATGAGGCATTCACAGTAAAGCATTGGTTTATTAGGTGTATTTAGGTTAACAGAGTTTATTTGATATGTAGTGTCAGGAAGACTGCAGGACTGGAATTGGCACTTACCCATAGAGAGGGGTTGCAATTGGGATTGTCTATTGAATAGACAGGAAACAGCAAAGAGAATAAACCATGTTTGCTTTTAAAATCCTGGTAATGCCTCACTCTTTATCCTGTTTTCTTTCATAATCACACAGCATAGTAGAAAACAGCATTCAGTCTGACATTAGGGCTATGCTGTCCCGTTTGCTACTTCTGGACAGAGATGAATTTTCCCTTTCCCACATGTGCTTAACAGCAAACTGTGCCCATGAGAGGATGGCAGGGGGTGCTGCTGGCTGTGGCCTCACACCTGATGAGCACTGCTTTGGAGGAGTTGGCCAATGAGCCAGAGATGTCATTTTCCATGGGTTACAGTAGCTCTTCCCACTGATTATTGATCTGTGATTGTTTTCAGGAACTGCCTGATTTAGAAGATGTAGTTGTAAATGAGTTTCCCCCAGAAGATGAAATCTTTATTCAAAAGGTAACATTTTCATTAATTACAGTAATGAAATTTCCCTAAACACATTTGCAAAGGTTTTGCAAAATGAGGATAATCCAAGTTGTGAAATGCTTGTTTGGGAGATGCAATCACTTATGAATTTACAAACTAAAAGGGATGGTTTCAGCAGTTCGTATCTACATGTAAATCTTCCTTTGTTTAAATCTTTTTTATATTCTTGTCTAGCAAAAATAAAATAAAAACTTATGACCAGTAATGCAACAGTTACATAAGTTTAATTTCTTAATAGCATGTAGTGTTGTACTAAAGATTATACTGTACCAGTATTAATATGGTGCAAATTGCCTTGAGAAAAAAGAAGAGAAAAAGGAAGACAGCAAAGTTGAAAAGCACAGTTTTGATTTTCATGCTGATCATAGAATCATACTGGCCTTGCTGGAGACAGAGGCTGGTACAGGATATGCTCTCAAAAGTCTTTCCAAGATAATGCCAACTGTTCCTACAGTCAGCATAAGGCATGGAATTGATTTGCCCTTTTGATCACAGATTCATAACGGGGTTGCAAAATGTCTTGGCTAACAAAGCCTCCAATGAAAAGAAGGCAAGGAAAGAGGATCAGGGAAGGAGGATGTGTTAGCAGCTGTCCTGCTCCAAAGGCTGCTCAGTTCTCCACTGAAGCAGATGAAGATGTTGGTCAGGTTCCTCTGTTTGGAGTAAAATATTAGAACAGAGCCCACACACTGCTCTTTTTATGAACTGTTAATTAGTTTATGGTCAGTTCATTGGTGATGCCTGAGAAATTGCTAATCTAAGATTCATTCACAAAGCAGCAGAGCTTACATATTAAGCATATATTTCATATAGTTTATGAGAACAGCACATTAAAGCTGACAACTGTTACATGGATCCAGGAGATATTTACCCATCCTTTGGCTTTTATATCTAAGAATAATTTTTCAATTACATTTCTACCTTTGCAGCAGGACTATCACCCAAAGATTGAAATAATTTCTGAAGTGACAAATGACAGCAATTCCACATTAGAAGAAAACAATGAAAGCATGCTTGAGAATTCAGTAGAAGAAGTTCCAACAGCAATTTTTTCAAATGTATGTCAGAACCATAAAGATCATGAAAAGGAGCACTTAAGACCCTTTCTAAAAAGCTTATTTACAGAGCCTGATAATTCAGAGGGATACCTGGAGATCAAAGATGAAGAGGTAGCCCCTTTGAAACCCTTGATACAAGAGGTAACCACTGAGCCCAAGGATCATCTGCTGTTGTCACCAGTCTGTCACCAACCAGATGGCCCAAGCTCGTGGGAAGAGGATGGTAAGATTACAGTGACATTATTAATCCTGGAAAAAACAGGGCTGGTACAGACACATTAAGGATCTGTTCAGCTCCTGAAGGATCCTCCTAAGGATCTATTGAAGGTTGTTAGTTACAATCACCTCTACCATTTATTTATGTGGGAATACTAATAAATTAGCAATGAAAATGTTTTGTTTTTTCTACAGAGAATTTCTTACTCATTTTCATTTAAATGGTTTTAAAAAATTGGGCTCTATATTTCTTTTTTCAGTATTAAAGATCATGAGTGAGTTTCATTTGCCCTTTGCTTTTGTGCCTTTAACAGGGAATGGCAGTGACAGAGAAGCACAGGGCCTGGCTGAGGGGGAAGGATGTCCTCATAAAGCACAAGGTGACAAGGATGATGAGAGTGGATTGGATTAATCACTTGGGGAAAAAACAGACCAAATCTGGAGCACAGTGTGGAAATATTCCAAAGAATGGGGCTGGCAATGGGACCATTTGTTAAAGCTGATGTAACACTGTGATACCAAAACTCACTGCCCTTGGCTCCAAGCTCCTCGGGGCAGCTGCAGGTCACTGCTTTGGAAACTATTGTTTTGAGGTTAAATTCCAGTCTTGTGTTATTTGTGTCTTTGCATCCTTCTAGAAATGCCTTAGTTACATGTTTATGTACCAGAGTTTCATTACAGATGTAGTTTCAAGCATAATTCAGTGTGTCTGTCATTTGACTAAATAAAAATTCTATTTGTAACCACATGTATTTTCATTTTAAGTCCATACTAGTGTACATCATAGCAGATGTACTCCAATGGCAAATGGAGATTGCTTCTTGATGGAATATTTTACTGATCTAATATTCCTTAACATTATGATTGTTTATGCCTTAAAAGATAGAGAAATAGCATCCATGCACAGAAAATCTGGTTTTACCTTTTAGGGCATCTGTAATGAAACATACACTTATATCTGCTGCTTTTATTGTTTTTCATTGAGATGTGTCTCAGGATCTGTATTTTGAATATAGCCAAGTTTAGGTTAATGTCTTTTTTCATATTTCTATACATCTGCAATAATTTGTAATAAATAGAATTTAACAGTTGTTTTAGATGTGCACATTTAAAGAAATAAAGTATCACTGTGGGCTTGTTGAAAAGATGTATTTCCTATCACCTGGGCTTAGGTGCCATCTGGTGGCAAGAGAACCAGACCTCACAGTAACACAAAATTGTGAAAGCCCTCAGAGAGAACACAATTGCTTTGAATTTCATCCATTTTCCCCCTACATGAGTTAAAACATGCTGCCAAAGCCTTGGCCTCCAGGACAGGGTGGGGGTGAGCCAAGGAACTGTGGAGCTCAGGAACAGGGTTATCTGAAAGCACCTGAGCTGGAATCTGCTCTTCAGAAAGCTGCAAATGCTGCCACCAACCTGTATGAGCTCCATCCTAAAATGTAGCTGCTTCCTTTTCTGACAGAAAGCTGGATAAGGACTATTTTAGGACTTTGGATTTTGCATTTTCCATGCTGTGTTTGGTGCCTGTCCTGGTATCCACTTACTACACTAAAAACAAGTAAGCAGAAAGGATCACATTATGTTTGCAAACAAAAGGTTTAAAAAAATAATTCCAAGAGTGAAGTTTGAACTCTGTTATCACTGAAAGCAAGAAAAATAGAAAAATGAGGGAAAAAAGAGCAGCAAATAGTTTCAAGAAGCATAGATTCTTTTACTGTGATCCTGATTTTACCAGCTATACCCACACTGAGTGGTATTTTAGTTTGAAGAATTCAGCAGCTTTCCAAGCTGTGTTTACTTGGCCACATTTTAGATGGGACATTTTAGATTTAGTTCACACAGTGACCACAACCCACCCGTGGGCCCTCACAAGGGAGTCTGAATGCTTAGAAGCAATCTTCACTTGTCACTGAGGACCTGGGAAGGAGAAAGGGAATAAGGGACAAACGAAAGGAGTGAGAGAAATGCCAAAGCAGGACTAAATGAGAAAAATGAAACATGTTTAATTAGTGTCTTCTGTAAAACTTTACAAATGTACAGCATAGTGCAAAAACGCAGTCTCAGCACATCACCTTCAAGTGAAATTAACAGTGTAAAAAGCCAAGGAACACAAGCTTCCTTCTGCACAGGAATGGCCCCCGAGTGCTCTTCCTGGAGGTTCCTCTCTCACCATCAAGCTCCAATCTCATGTTTATAGTAGAGCAAAAGCCTAAAGAAAACCCCTGGAACCCTCCTGAGAGGCTGCTCCCCACGAGCACAGGCTGGAGCCTGAGACAGAGCCAGGGCCCAGCTGCACCTGCCTGTGCTCACAGGGCTCATTTCTCAACCCCAACCAGACCATCCCGTCAGACACGAGCTGTGCCCAGCCTCAAGCACGTGACAGGCTCCAGAGAAACACAGGAAAACTACTCAGGAGCTGGAAGTCAAGCATGTGCTTAAATAACTTGTTGCATCAATACATTCAGTGTTAACATGACAGCAGCCTGGAGTGTGGAAGCTCAGAGAAGGGTGTAAATCTTGAACGTACACTGCCAGGGTCAGGAGACACCAGGCAGTTTTCAATTACCTATGAGAAAAGAAGTGAACAGAGTGCAACTCAATGACTTTCCATCACTGGAAAGGGCAAAATAGGGTGGAAATGGGCTGATCTAGGTGAAATTTCTAAGCACAAATCTGTCAAAAAGAAAAACCTTGTCCAGGATACACTCAAGCACATCATCTAAATTCCAGTCCAGTGGGGGCTGCTGGAATTTTCCCTTAGTCCTGAACACAAACAGTGGCCAGGATTAATTCAGGAGCTCTCACAACCTCACTCCTGCACAGACCACACCACCAAGGCAGTGACAGAGCTCCCAGCACAGGACTCAGCTGGGCAAAAATGTGCTCAAAAGTGAATGTTTCTGAACTAACACATTTGTTCACACAGTGATAAATGGATGGAGGAAAGGGCTGTGACAGGAAGGTCTATTTTAAAAGTGCTCATCTTATTGAGGAGATTTTGAGCCTGCACTCATCTGAGTGATTAGCTACACTTTGGGGTGGATGCTGCTTGCCCACAATGCTGAGAAATGTGGTTCATAACCAAGAATTGTCATGGCAATGAAGGCAGGCCAAGCATTTTTTCAGATAATACTGGCACAGCTTAAACCTCCCTGTCTAAGCCCTGAGGAGGCCTGAGTTAATTGAATTTCCTGGGTCTGTCCTACTGCATTTGGGTAACCTTCCTAAGGAAAAGCAACTCAGGGAGAAGATACTGAGATAAATAATACGTTCTCATTAGAACTACAGCATAAAAAACAAAGCTGTGCTTTGTTGAGAAACTCAGTTATCAGAAACCACATGGATGGGGAAGGTTAGCTCAGCCTTTGAGGCTGGTCTCAGATGCACAAAGGACAGAAGAAAAGTTTGTGAGACATGGTGGACTAACCATTCTGCCTCTCTCCTACACTGAGCAGCTGAGAGTCCATCTAAAAAGGGGATCCAATAAATTAAACTGTTTAATCAGATCTTACACATCAATAAATCAACAGGCACATCTTCAGGGAAAATAGAACAGGTCAAAGCCAAGGGAAAAAAACCCATTGGACTGGACATGAAATACTTAGCCAGCACCAAAACCCAGAGTGCACTCCCTCAGCCCTCTCTGCACATGGAAAATTGTGTGTGCAGAAAAGTCTATCCCTTTTCTAAGTATGGAGTGCCCTGCCTATATGTAAGAGAAAATGAATTTGGGGCAAAACAAATCCCAAACAACAAAACTCTCAACTCACCATGGGATGTTTTGTGGCCTGTGATGATCTGTAGCTCCCCTAGGAGCCAGAGGCACATTCCTGGTGGGGTCACTCAGAAAACAAGCTTCTACATACCCCAAGAGATCTTTTTCCTACTCACCCTAGGAGGAACAGGTGCATCCCATAAAACCCAGAAAATGGTTAAAAAATCTTTTTAGAGCATTGGACTGGCATGTAGAACTATTTTCTTATTCAATTACCAGCACCAACAAGGGTCAGGCATTTTAGCTAATCTGTGCTAATCTAACAGTTTGCCATTGCAGGCACTAGTCAGGATCACTATTTTATGAAGTCTCAGGACTTTCAAGCTACTCTTCACTTAAATTTTATTAAAAGATTTGAAATTTCTAAAGTATTTTCAAGGAAAAAAAATCCTGGCAAGTTCTCACTCCACCTCGGAGCAAGCACCAGAAGTAGCATTTTGTTTTAAAAAACACTGAAATCCAGGTGCAGGGAGGGTAATGCAACAGCTACTGACCATTTCCACCTACTAAAAAAAAAAAAAAAAAGAAAAGTGCACAAAAAGAAACTCTATTGCAGGTTTCTGAGTCAGTTTTGTTTCTTCACATTCAAACCTGTGGATGCTTGGATGGGAGGGAGAGAGGTTTTGTTTCTTGGGAGCTAAATCACTGGCTGTTGTCCGTGGAAGAACTCAGGTTTAGAGGGATATCCCCTTGGACACCCACAGAGGACATGTAGGAAGCTGTATTTTCAGAAGGAACATAAAGTGATGAATTTTCAGGCAAGCTGATGAGGTCGTTCCCAAAGATGGACTGACGGTCGAGGAGGAACTGCTGGGCACTTTCAAGGATGACATCTTTCCCTAGGAATAGACAGCAGAAAATTCAGCTTTTGGAAGGCAGGTTGCCTAGTTTTACATATGTAGAACTGAAAAGTGACAAATCCCAACGGCAGCAGCAACTGAGGAGCCTCACTCCAGCAAAATTGCTTGGAAATACCTGAGTTGAACTTGGACTCACTCAAAAGCCCATTAAAATCAAGGGGATTCTCTGCACGTCACCAGGTGGGTTCTGCCTGAAAGCTGAGATGCCTCACAAGTGAAAGAGGGACTGAATGTTGGAGACACTGAGAAGAGGATGAGAGCAGCTGCTCTCCTTCACTCAAGATGTGTCTTTCTCCCTCTTTGTGGAAAGGCTTTGCAAACAGGGGATGCTCAAGGACTCTCTTCAGTGTACCTGGGCTTTTAATGCCTTTGAGGTACTCGTGAAAGAGGCTGAGGCTGCAAGTCCTTGAAGGACACACAATGAATCAAAACTGGGGCAGGTTCAGGTGGCCACAGCACCAAACTGGGGCTCACAAGAGCTTCTCTTTCAGGTCTGTCACAGCTGAACACACATGAACATACATCATGATTCCACAGCCAGGGCAACACTCCTGGATTCATGTCTAAGGTCAATAACACACTTCATCAGTCAGCAAGTGGATCAGCTGGACTGTTCCCTTGAGGTCTGCTAACAGGTCTGGAGAAAGGGACACACAGCCTGTGCCTCTGGCTGCCAGCAGCTACTGGGGCACCTCCTCTGCAGCAGGAACCAGAGGAACCCCAAGATTGCACCAGCTCTTACCACATCTACCCACTGAGATCACCACATTGCTCTGAGGTGGCAATGAACAGGCAGGGAAAACACTGTCAGACATGATGGGAACCCAGTGCAAAACCAGTTCAATTCCATTTACACTTCAGTTTATCCCCCACCCTTTTCCCACTGCTCAAGAACTGGCTTAGCAGCTGCTGTGGGAACACTGCTGACTGACAGTCATGAAAGTAAAATGACAGATGTGGTTTGGTCCTTCAAATGGCCAACTGTCCATGCTGGACATCCTCTGTGGCTGCCTGAACTGCATCCTACTGCCAGGTCCACGGAGCTGCTGGTGCTCTTACCTGGGCAGGTGCTGTTCAATGGTGGGTTGAACACTTTTGGGGGCAGCTCAGTTGCACTCTTCTCCAGATCCACTGTGAGTCGCTGCATCTTGATGCAAAAATATAAACTACAATGTACAATTATACAAAGACAGGGGAGCTTGTTAGAACTAGGCCATGCGTGACCCCGGTGCTTCACCCCACTGCACAACACCCACAGGAACACACGAACACAAGCCATCCTCCCTGCCCAGCCTCTCCCCCAGCCTCAGTGCCTTCACTAGAACAGCCACACCACATGCCCAGGGCAGATCTGCCCCAAGGACAGGGCTGTGGGAGGTGCAATCCCCTTGTCAGCATTGGATAAAACTGTGTGAAGCTCATGTCACATGAGGGGCCAGGCTGCTGTCACTGTGGCTGCCATACAAAGCAAACCCACAGTGACAGCAGCCAGTACAAAGGGGAAAGAGATTTTCTTTCCATTTTCCTATGACTGTCTTTAAAGTGAAACTGGTTTTTGCTGACACAGTGCTCTAGCACAGAGCTCCTGCACATATTGCTTCCACACTTCTCCATGCTCATGACTGTCTGTAGGACAAGCAAGAGCTCCTGGGAAATTTAGTGGGCTCAAGGACTGAACTATTGAACATTACAGCCTCCTTTCCTGGCCTTTTATTGCAATTCTTTTTAAAAGGTTATAGCCCTTGCTTCCAAGACTTGCTAATCAATATTAACTATTTCTTAGACACTCTTCTTCCTAACACTCAGGAAGTGGAATTACCTAGAAAATTCAAAATTATTAAAACTTAAAAAGGATGTTGATACCATGAAGAAGGCTTAGAAACCTTTTGCATTTCATTACTTGAGCATCTTGTAGAGATATCTGGCAGAACCATTCAAGCCTTCATCCAACTTAGTTGTCAGCAAGGGCTCTGAAAATTCACTCTCTCTCACACAGGAAAAGGAGCCCAGCCATGCAATACACTTCCAACCTTAATCCTTCTGTGAGTCTACAGTTTCATTCACTGTTTATTAAACCTGCTCTTTCTGCACTGCAGAAATGTCTGTGTAAGTATCAATTCCAAAGAAATACTGCCCAAAAAGTTCTCCTTGCTTCTTCATGCATGGGCATGCAGGAACCTCTGTTGTAATTGCATGGTATTTTACTGCTCCTGAAACATACAGGGATGGCTGCACTTTGCAAAGGCATATTTTATAAATATGTGCCACAAAGACACTTTATAAATCTATGGTATTAGTAGGATGTGGCATTCTCACTAAGAGAAAGTTTAGAGCAGCCAGTTGCAATTAAAGGCTCCAGGACACCAACAGTCACAGGTTGTCCCCAGACAAAGCCTGGCTGAGTGGGAAAAACAGGTCAAGAGTATAATACAGCACTGCCATGCTGCTCCCAGGAGATGCCTACGTGCTGTGCTTTGGCTCACTCTCCCCTCTGGTTATGAAATAACTTCCTCAGTGATGCACAAGCTCTGCTTCATAGTTCCATTATTATTTAGGCAAATAGATCTAGGCGAGGTGTCCCTGCAGTGGGCAGGGGCTTTGGAACAGGGTGAACATTAAGGTGATTCCACCCCAGCCATTCTGGGTTTTGTGATTGCTGTTTCATAGCTCAGAAACACACAGCTCTTACCGGGGGCAGACTGGCTTCCACTTCAGTCAAATTCCACTCGCTCAGAGATAAATTGGGATTAAAGACCTGTTGGGACAAAAACACAGTTAGGGCTGTGAAAGGTGGAATGGTTTGAGATTCCCATGCCCTGCCCTGCCCTGCCTGCTGGAGGGTGCAGCCCTGCACTGACTGCAGCTGCAGACAAAGGCTCCTGTGCTGACTGCAGGCACAGCTGGGCTGGGCTGGGGGCACTTGTGCTGAGCCAGGAGCCTGCTGCCTGCCAGGGGGGGACAGCACAGACACCCCACGCCACTGTCCTGTCACTAACCAGGGCAGCTCACACACAAATCAAAGCCCCTTTCTGCTGCTCTTGAGTCCTAGGACACTCCCAGATTCATATGACTTCTAAAAGCATTCCAGAGTTTGGTAGCAGAGGGCAGGTTACTGTTGCATCAGGGTTTTGGTGGCAATTTCTTGACAAGTCTGAGCAATTTGGGAAAAGGATCTGTTGATCTGAGGCCAGTTTTGTGATTCATTCTCACTCCTGTGACAGTTGCACAGAGAGAGAAGTGTGTCAGTAACAGGAAAACACTTCCTAATGAGAAACAAGAAACAGAAACCAACAGTGAGTGATAGAGCAAGCCATTAGAAAAGCTCTCACAGACACTTGGGAACTGCTTGAAGAGAATAAGATTGATTTTTTTTTAAATGACTTTTCACTCTGCTTATCCATGCAAGCTTACAATGTGCCTTTACCTGAAGCACCTCCTCAAGGGGCCATATATTTGACATATAGATTTTTTTCTAACATACAGTTATTTGATTATTGGCAAAAATCTTTCATATACCAACTATATGTACAACAGAGAAATAACCAAACCTTCCTATTTCTGCGTGTCTGCTTAAGAAAAAGCCACCATCAGTTTTCTAAAGAAAGATGATCTAAGAACTGATACTGATATAAATAGCTCAGGATTTAATAGAGAGGATTTTACACTGGCTACACTTCCCAGAATGTGAGGAAGAGGGGAAGAAAGGAAAAGCTAAACACAATCTAGGAATATCTAAGATGTAGAATATGCAGAAAATAAATTAACCCCCACAAAGCATTACTAAACTAGCTAGAGAGTCACATTAAACCAATTCTACATAAATGTGTCGGGTCTCATGTCTATTTTTTTACCAAATGCACTGTTTTGTGCCCCTAGAAGTTCAAATATGCATACTAAAAAGAAACAAGGGCACAATTTAAAGCTGAAATCTTATGAGCAGGTCAAAACAGAGCTGAGACTCTGCATGTGGCAGACAAAATGCCACACGAGAACAAGCAGCACGACCTGAGGAGTCACATTAAACCAATTCTACATAAATGTGTCAGGTCTCATGTCTATTTCTTTACCAAGTGCACTGTTTTGTACCCCTAGAAGTTCAAATATGCATATTAAAAAGAAAAAAAAAGGCACAATTTAAAGCTGAAATCTTACGAACAGGTCAAAACAGAGCTGTGACTCCACAAGCTGCATGTGGCAGACAAAGTGCCACACGAGAACAAGCAGCATGACCTGAATCACAGCCCAAAGGACCCTCTGTGAACTTCACAGCCCTGTTTGAGGCAGCCTTCCCAGCAACACTCACATCCAAGAGGCTGGCAGGCTCCAGGCTGTACTGCTGGCTCCTCAGCAGCAGCTGCAGCCCCTCCAGGCTCCAGTCAGTGCCCTCCAACGGGTCTGAAATGTCTGTTCTGAGAAAACACAAGGGGAAACATTGCCACAAAGGAAACTTGCAGAGGTACCTACAGAAAGCAGGACTGAGCAGCCTTCCAAAAGGATGTTCATGTTTAAATCTCATTTTGAAAATGAAGAGCGTGCTGTCAGCCTGGGTTTATGCCATAAAACTTGGTTTAATCCCAGAGTACAACTCAGCAGAGCACACAGGGGCTGGGCAGATGGTAAAACAAATGAGACAATCCCTCTCCTGGGTGACACATGGCTTGGGGATGGATAGTCTCTGCACATCTCCTCAACACTGGGAAAATTAAAGCTTTCCTTAGAAGAAATCCTTTTAGAAATGCACTTGGAACCAGAACATGCTGCATTGTCATTCTCCTTGGTCCAAGATGCCTGAATTACTGTTAATTAATGCTTTTGAAAGAAGTGACTTTTAGCTGCAGGCTGCATTTACTAGAGACATTCAGCTAAATGAGCAACAGTGAGGCCCTGCTGTGATTGAACCCCCCAAAAGTTATAAAAATTTTCTCTTAAAATCAGGTCTTTAAAAAAGGGATTATTTTTCTTCTAGTAGTATGTCTTTAAGCATCCAGTGGGTTCAGAGGGAGGACTTTTGATTCTCTGTAAGGATTTAAAGGAAAGTGGAAGCTTTTCTGGTAACCCTATTGAGTGTTTTGGGTTCCCCTCCTTACACTGCTGCAGTTGCTATCAAGAATGAGCTGCAGTTAAGTTCCCCATCATCCACCCAGCTGCACCTTCTGCTGGACACTCCCCATGACAGGAGTGCTGTTGGGATTTCAGTCTCAGAGCACAGCCCCAGAAGTGGCACTGGCATCACCCTGGGGCTGAGCCTGATGTCCCAGTGCCAGTCCCCTGGGCAGGGCTGTAGCACAGTGCAGGGCAGGCCTGCACACAGACACAGATGCTGCTCTGGGCTCCAGCTTTCACTCGGACCTTGGGCAAATCCCTCTCAATGCAAAAAGCCTCTTCCTGCTCCCATAGTTCTGCACATTCTCTGACAGCTCTTCCTCTGCTGGCTCCTTCAAGCAAGTGATTCACATGCCCCCTACCTCCGTGAACTGTCCCCTGGGATTCAGGGGTCCTCTGCAGGTGCCACAGGTAGAGGATGGAGCTCCCCAGGCTTGGTGCTTGCAGTGACCCTCCCTCCCCACCCTGGGCATGGGAGGAGAGGCCCATGAGCAGGCAGGGCCCCAGCTCTCCCTGCTCACCTCACCTGTCCAGCAGGGCCCTCCTGCCTCTCCTCTCGGGTGCCTGGGAGGTCCCAGGTGGGGCTGCACCACAGCTGCCCTTGCCCTCCAGGACAGACTGAACCATGGCCACGGGCAGCACCGGGGGCTCGGCGCAGGCGCGGCAGCCGGGCAGGGGCACCTCGGGCTCTGTGCTGCCCTTCACTCCAGGGCTCACTGGCTCTTCCTTGATCAGCATGAGGCACTTCTCCCTGCAGCAGAGACAAGGCTGAGCACCACACACCCGTGCTCTGCAAAGGCCTCGTGCTACTGGGAAGGGCAGCAGCAGGAGGCCTTGCTCCCACTTCCCACCAAACTGACACAGAAGGTCTTTCCATTTCCTCAGATGGGCAAAAGAAGGCAGCTTTTCTTTTCAGCAAGCTCCAGAAACCTGCTCAGCTGGAATATCTGCAGTCACTTCATCAGTCACAGCTATAATGAATTTGTCCCATTCAATGGTTTTGCAAATACGGAAAATAAATTTCTATGCACTGATCATTTCTTGGGGGAGTGTTAGGGACAGGTTAAAGGGACACTGGGCTAAAGAGATTCCCTGAAAAAGAAAAGTCTCCACTTTAGAGATAAGAATGGGATCAGTAAGACCATCCCATGCAGGAGTTAGGATTGAATCAGCAAGCACTCTAGAGATCCCAATGACACAGGTCAGGATCCTGTGGCCCTGCAGGACTTGAACAGAAGCTGTTAAGATCTGACAGTCATAGTCAGATGTTTTGCTTGGTTGGAGGCAGAGGTTTGCCTTTTCCAATGGGAGAGGCACCCCACATTATTTCCAGATGGACAAATGACAATGAAGTTTTGATTAGAAGCATTTTGTGTGTAAAAACCTGCTCTGTGTTACTCGTAGGAGATTTTAGAGCTCCCTATGAAGCTGCACAGCTGGAGCCAAAGTGACAAAGGCACAGAGATAACAGGGATGGTTTGTGACACTACAGAGCTTCCCTCAACATTCCTTTCAGGTCATCTTCTCATCTCGTGGGGCCTAAATTCCCACCAGAAGCACAGCTGATTTAGGAGTTGCCACACCTGACCTGACTGGGGCCATGGCTGGCTCAGATGCTAAAGTTGTGCAGCCACAGAACAGATCAGAAGCCACCAGATGGCACTCAGTAATTAGTAGAAATAAGCAACTTAACTTGAAGGTTATATTAAAGATTTTCTGCTTTAGAAATGGCTTCCAGGTTTGGTTGTTTTTTGTTTTTTTTTAATCTGAAGCTCTTTACATGCTTCTATTTAATTTTATGGCTATGGTTTCAATTATGCAACAGATTTACAGGCAATTTCTAGAGTATAACTGCCTTGCCTCTATGCCTGAGAAACTGTTTCCATGATTCATCTGTCTACTTACTTTCCACTGACATAGCTTTAGCTGTTCTGCTGCTAGCCCTAAATACACTGCATGTCTGTGGCAGGAAGAGATAAGCATTAAAATACCTCTGCATTCAGTTCTTAAGTTACTGGGGCCTTTTCACAGAAAAGTTGTCAAACATCGGAAGTTGTTGTGATGCAACCTTTCTGTTCTCATTAGCTGTTAGATGCACAATTTGATTGCTTCTTCTTTGCCAAAGCCAAAAGGAAACCCTCCTTTCTCTCTCTCAACAAACCCAACAAGTGTCAGTATCTCATTATTTGATTAAGTCTGAGACTGTCCCTGTCTTGGGACTTAGGACTAAAGAAACATGGTATATTTCTCCAAGTGGGGAGTGGAAGTTCTCAGCATGAAACTCAGGACTTTGTTTTGAAAGTTATGCTGTTATTACCCCCCTCTAATTCTGAAAATCTGACCCACTTTGCAAACTGGAAAGAAGTATTCCATCCCATATCTCTATAGAGATTTGTAATCAGACAGAAACTTTGGTAGAATTACAGCCCTAAAAAACTCTTGAGAAGAGTTGCATAAGCATGTTTATACCCAACTCTCCCTATTTTTAATCACAAACATGTTTACCTGTCATTTTCAGGAGGGGATTGCATATTCATGATGTTGGATGGTGATGCTTCAGTAACATCAGATATGATGGGTCCTCCAGCAATTGCAGGGCTGTTTAAGCAAGAGGCAGGCTCTGTCGATGGCTAAGAGGAAAGCAAAAGCCATATACATTTATCCTTCTGACCCCAACACAGGTCTAAGGCCCTATCTGAGATAGCTAGGGTTTATTCACTGTGATTTTGAGTCCCCCCTTTGTGGAAACCAAGAAAGATTTTACCTACTATGCAACATTATAATTTCCTCTCACTTTTCCTCCAACCGCACAGAGGTACAGGTGTGAAATGAACCCTGTGAAGTGTCAGCAACCAAGAGGTTTTACCATGTCTGACATTTTGCCTAGACTGCTCAGCTTCCTCTGGAGGGAAAGATCCAACACAGCCCAACAGGGCTGTATGAGCCTCTCATGCCAGCTCACATATTTTAACTACATGACAGAAGTGTCTGGTGTCTGGCCTGATGATGGTGGGGATCCCTCAGAGGCTACAGAAATCCCACTTTTAGAACTCACTTCTTCCTCTCTTCCCTCAAGGTGAACCAGGCTGGGGTAACAACATGGAGAGTTCAGAAAAAGTGTCTGGTGTCTGCTCTGATGATGGTGGGGATCCCTCAGAGGCTACAAAAATCCCACTTTTATTCCCTCAAAGTGAACAAGGCTGGAGAACCAACATGGACAGTTCAATGTGCAGGGTCTGCCTTTCCCCACAAAGCCCATGGCCTCCCTCATGAAGGCATCCATAAAACTGGGGAGCTGAAGGAGTTTTAAATGTCACTCAGCTTAGCAAACCTCGTTTCTTCTTCACTGCCAAACTCTTTACTCCACAATCTCCATTATTGCTGCAAACATTCCCCCCTGCCAAAGCCACCCCAGAGAGGCCAGAGGCTGAACCCACCGACTGTATGAAGTAGGGGTCATGGAGGGGGTCTGGGGACAGATGCCGGCTGAACTTGGGCACCGGTGCAGCCGAGATCCCGTTGTCAAGCATCAGAGGTCTGTGAAGAGAAACAGTTTTGTCTTCCAGCATGTACTGACTGGCTCCTGGCTGCTCACACACAAAACATTCCTGAGGCAAGAGCTCTCCTCCCCTGTCTACTCTGGTTCTCCTCAGCTGTAAGTCTTTCTTGCCTGGTCAGAAACAGTTTTGTCTTCCAGCATGTACTGACTGGCTCCTGGCTGCTCACACACAAAACATCCCTGAGCCAAGAGCTCTTCCCCCCTGTCTAATCTAGTTCTCCTCAGTCTTTCTTGCCTGCTGTTATGGGCAAGGAAGGCCAACAACAGCTTTGGAGGAGGTCACTGTCAAAAAAGAGCATTACCCAAACAGAGAGGGGAAGGATGCAGACCTGCCCATGCTGCCCAAACCTACCCAGAGCCCCCAGGCAGCACTCTGCTCTGCACCAAGTAGCTCCAGGCTGCACACCATCCTTTTCTGCAGCCATTTAGAAGAGGCAGGAAAACACAACCGTGAAAGATGAAACACTAAGGATGCAGATATAGACACAAGAGCTGAGGTTTCTGGAAGACAGACCTTTGTGTTTCCAAGGAAGCAGGAACTCAAATTACCTTGCAAATTGCAGCTGGTTGTGTGAAGTGTAATCCCCCATCATAAGGGGGTCAATACAGTTGCTGTGCAGGTAGTTCTGTGCCCTTCTGCCCTTTTTAGCACAGTTTCTCACTAATTATTTGCCTTTTTACAAAAAAGCAGCGGTCTAAGACATTTCTTATACTGCAAAGCTTTTACAGGGAGAACACAGCCCTGACCATGAAAATTAGAGGTCAGATCTGGCATCTCATTTCTCTGCTTGCCCACTCTACTGGAGGAAAATTTCCCCAGTCATGAACCTCAGCAGCTGCTATTCTCCCCTTGAACCCTTTCCTTTGCTATTTGAAGAGTTTAGCTCTTCCAAGAGGCTCAGCAGAGGGGGTAGGCAGAGATGCACATACCCTGCTGGCTTGTACAACTTATGGGCTCCTTCATTCAATCCTGTGCTGCCTTTACAATCCTCACAAGAGGAGTCAGTCAAGAACAAGGACACTGACTTAATGAAAATTGACTCCTTTGAGCTGCTTGTGGGAGGTCTGTCTCCTTTCTCCTCAGCACGGAGAAGTTTCTAAGTTGTCAAAGCCTACAAGGTAATAAAGGTGAGAACTGGAGGCAGGTCCCTGTCCTCAGCAAATTCCATTCAACTGTCTCTTCCCCTTCTTTAAATCACAAGCACCCCAGGGCAAGAAAGGCATAGCTGCTCTCCTGAAAGGCACTAAGCTTCCTAATTCAAGTCACTCTACTCACTTGCCTTTAAGAGCCTATCTAAAGATACCCCTCAGCTAAAATTTTTCCCCACCTTCCTCTTTGTAAGGCCTGAAGGTTAACACCACCAAGACAGTGTTGGATATACACCACATTCAGTGACTGTGGGTCAAACTAAAGGTGTCTGTGGGCTGCTCCTGCTGCTGCCAAGTGGCAAAACTGGAACGTGTAGGAGCAGCAGTGGGGTCCTGCCCTTTGGCCTCCCTCTAGTTAGCACTCCCATGTCCCTCTGCGTGCTGTGTTCCCCAAATAAAGGTCACGAGCTGACACGGTGCTTCTCTACAGAGCAGTGAATGGGGCCTGTCAGCAGGTCTGACTCTGCACTTCAGCCCATTCAGCTCCCATCACCATGGAGCCCTGGTCCGGTGACCGCCCGCCCGGGCAAGCTGAGCTTGTGCTTTTACTGAGGGGGCAGCATTATGCACCCGTGAGCGTGTGCACCACACACGGGGACTTACAGCTTCCTCTTTATCCCAGGGCTGCTGGGGCTTGACTGGAGCTGGCCAAACAGAAACTGAATCAGCTGTCAGGAGAGATCAAAATCCGGTGTTAATCAGCAGAGTGATTCAGCACTCCCTGCTCTCACAGCCATTCTTGTCTCACACATTCCTCCCTCCCAACAGCACCCCAAAACAGCCATAGAATATAGGAGCCAAACTGCATGAGACATTGGAGCCTGAAACAGAAATGAGCCATCCAAGAACTCAAAACAGCCTGCCTGGTTTTCAAGGGACACAGCCAGGTGCCTGCTTTGTGCAAGGGTTCCTGGATGCATGTGCTCAGCACTTTCTCTCTTCACTTCGTGCATGAAGAACTTCAGCTGGTCCTAACAGACCTGTGAAGTGCACATGCAAACATTCCTAGGCCTGGAGTTAGACCTGGATCCATTAAAGTTTTCAGAGACATTTAGGAGAGGTGCTGTAAAATCTGGCAAAGACTTTGCAAGTGAGAGAGGCAACTCCCCATGGAGAGCCTGGATGGAAGTCTGAGCTCTTTCAGTTGAGTTTTTCAGTTCTGTGAATGTCAGTGTTGATATAACAGGACACTAAAAAGGAAGCAGAGTAGCTTTGGAGAGGAATCACTTAGCAACATATTCCCAGGTCAGCTTGAACTTAATGCTCTGCTTTGACCTCCAAACAAAGAGAGCATTATTATTATTATATATCACAGCTGGCTCTTACTCATTGCTCAATATAACAAAATAGAGTTGCATAAAAGCCTCTACAATGAAGCATGTGGCTGGTCCAGCCTCAGAGCTGGAGGAAGGCTTGATAGCCTCGTGCATTTCTGTCCAGTCCTATGACTCCATGATGCCACGTGAGGGTCAGAATGTGGGGACTGGGATGTGTGATGTGCTCAGTCATGTCAGCACCATCCAGGAATCACTGGAGAGGCCTTTTCTATACTGGTCATGCTAGATTTTAAGGGAGATGGTTTTGCAGCCTAAAAGGTTGTACAGTAATTCCTCAACTATACCAGTAATGCCAGAAAATGTAACTGTGGCTGTTAAATTCCCCCAGTGGGGCAATGGGTGCCAATTCTGCACCTGCAGCTTCCCACAGGTGCTGGCAGCAGTGGGGTTCCTCTCGTGAACAAATGGAAGAGGAAGATTTGGGAAGCCCAAAGGCATTGGTACAACCAGAACACAGCCAACAAAGGGCAATTAGTGACAGTTATGCTCTCCTGCCCAGGATTTCAACAGAAAAGTGGTTTCTAACATCAAAGGAAGGACTCACACAGAAATTAAAATCTTTTGCTTAAGGATCTGTGCTTTGTTAATGACCTGTTTCTATAGGACACATAAAAGCATCACACAACTTAAAAGAAAGAGAAAATAATTACACTGTGATATCACAGAGTGGAAATTATGGGACAAGAAAAAAAATCAGAGGAGGACATAGACCAGACAACACAAGCAAGTTTGGAGTTTATATGGTAACTACCTTGTTGATGACTTTCTGTTGCTGTGAGTGGTTCTGCCGCAGAGAAACAACTTCCCGCCAAAGAACTTCATTTTGCCTGAAAGTGACACAGACATTTTCCATGAGAACAGAAACATCAACAGCCCATGGTGCTGCCATGATGCACACTAGATTCAACTGTGCAAAGTCTGTCTCACTTCGAGGCTCTTGCAGTGTTTGGCTCTTTTCAGTGTCCCAAACAAGCTCACACAATTGCCTTCCTTTTTCTTCCTGGACCTCAAGAGAGCTATAGACCAAAGCATAGAGGAAAAACATAAAGAGAAGCCAACATTTATAGGGGAAAGTAACAAGAGGACACATGTTTTTGTGGAACATTTGGGCCAAACTCAGAATTTCAGCAAGGCCTGATTTGTGACTGAGTTATTTGGATCACCCAGACTGTCCTTCCATGGGAGCCCAGAAAGCCCAAGCTCCACAACTGCACCAGTGCTCCCAAAGACAAGACTATGAACAGAGACCCTGTGTGTTCTACCTGCTTAAAACTCATACAAGTGGTGGTTCAAATGCATGTTTGGTAGTGACTGGAGCAGACAAAAAGATGCTCCTGCATCTCAGAGCCTTGAACTAGGAGGACTGTAATGATGCTATTAGTGGGAGCCACTGATTTAACCCAGCACAGACCTGTGTCCAGCTTGCATAAAGAAAATGTATTTTCTGTATGTAAACAAAGCAGCACAGAGGGGAGCTTACAGGCTTCCTCTAACAGTCAGCCAAACTAGGTGGGATGGAGAGAGGCAGAGTTTATTTACTGTGCTGCCTTCAGCTCTGGATGCCAGCCAAGTCCATGCTGCTAAAGGTTTTGCCAGCCAATTTATCTCTAGAGTATATGGATGTACCTAAACTGTCAGGCCAGCAAAACCTATCATACAGGTGAGACTGATAAATCCTTTTGCTCTTTAGTCTTCCTAGTGTGGATGGATGCTAGAACTGGGAAGGTAAGGTCCAGAGATCTGAAGAGCACAGTAGAACAGCTTGTATAGCAAGAATCTCTGCAGTGAGCTTTCTGTACTGGTTCTGACAGAATTTTCAGCAAAGCAGCATTCCTTAATCTGACAGCTTGTACTGGAGTTATGTCCTAATTGTTCTTCGCCAGTGTAAATTTCTTAACATGGAATCAGCTTGGGATTTCTCCTCTGTCTTAGTTTATAAAAATCATATTATTTTCATCAGTTGAATGCAATTTTGCCAGATGGAGGGAAGGAACAAGCAAACCAAAATGGAGAATAAATTAAAATCAATGCCAAATCACTAATACTGGAGCTCCTTAAAAATTAAATCAAATGCAAGCCCAGAAACCCATTTCTGCAGTACCTGGATTTCACAGTGCAAACTCATGCATGTGCTAAGTGTGGGAGTCATTAAAAATTGATGCAGGATAAAAATATGCATCCATTGCAGGTCTAGAATGAAGTTTCCCAGTATGCAGTGTTACTCTTAAGGCCCAGAATGACAGTGTCATCTGGTGGTGTATGAATATCAGCTCTCACTACAAAAGAAAGGTTTTGGGTCTATTTGATTATTCAAGTGCTTTTTAAACAAAGCTCTCTGTAAAGATAAAAATTCTGAAGGCAAATAAAAACCTTTCCAAGTACATGATTTATAAAACCATATCCACTTCCTAGTCTTTTAGAGACCATGTCTGAGTCAGAAAATCCCAGAGTCTCAGACAGCTGGAGGCAGCCACATGCAGGAAGCATTGAAGCAGCATTCCTTAGTCTGACAGCTTGTACTGGAGTTATGTCCTAATTGTTCTTCGCCAGTGTAAATTTCTTAACATGGAATCAGCTTGGGATTTCTCCTCTGTCTTAGTTTATAAAAATCATATTATTTTCATCAGCTGAATGCAATTTTGCCAGATGGAGGGAGAAGCAAGCAAATCAAAATGGAGAATAAATTAAAATTAATGCCAACTCACTAATACTGGAACTCCTTAAAAATTAAATCAAATGCAAGCCCAGAAACTCATTGCTGCTGTATCTGGATTTCACAGTGCAAACTCATGCATGTGCTAAGTGTGGGAGTCATTAAAAATTGATGCAGGATAAAAATATGCATCTATTGCTGGTCTAGAATGAAGTTTCCCAGTATGCAGTGTTACTCTTAAGGCCCAGAATGACAGTGTCATCTGGTGGTGTATGAATATCAGCTCTCATTACAAAAGAAAGGTTTTGGGTCTATTTGATTATTCAAGTGCTTTTTAAACAAAGCTCTCTGTAAAGATAAAAATTCTGGAGGCAAATAAAAACCTTTCCAAGTACATGATTTATAAAACCATATCCACTTCCTAGTCTTTTAGAGACCATGTCTGAGTCAGAAAATCCCAGAGTCTCAGACAGCTGGAGGCAGCCACATGCAGGAAGCATTGCATCAGCTTGGTTTGCTCTTATCCAACAATTCTGGCCATGTCAGATGACACAGTCCCAGGGAGATGAGTCCATGGACTAAATTATACAGAAGTTCTTATGTTATATTTTATAACATACTATGTTTTTTAGGCCAGTCATAAATTTTGGAGGTCAATGATACCAGAAAAGTAATTTCTTAATAGCTGGAGTGGACTCCACCACATTTCTGCCAAGGACTCTTGTATGTGTGAGAGTTACATCTTTGTCACCACTTCCATCTGGAGGCAATAGTTATCTAAGTCCCCACGTTATGCACATATTTCCTGTCTGACCTTCTCTGTGCTTTCCTCATCCGTGAAGGGAAAACAAAGGAGACAGACAGGCTGAGCATTAATTCACATTTTGTAGGTCAGATGTGCACAGAAATCCTACATGTCTTAACAGATCTCTGGTCAGTCCCTGGCTCCACGTGCTCCCTGGGGAGGGAAGCATGCAAGGCTCTTCCTTTCAACCATTCCCCACTCCAGAGAAGCAAATGCCCATAGGAAGCAGCCTGAGTAGGATTCAACTCACTGCTTCATGTCCTGCACTTGACACTCCATGTTCTCCTGCTGACTCCTCAGTATCTGTACCTCGTATAGCAACCTGCTGAGGTCCTCCTGGCGCATCTTGGTCTCCTCACTTTTCACTACTGACACCTGAGGTGAAAGAAATCAAAGGTAGATTTTACCTGTGCAAGAAGGGCCATGGACAGAGACAGTCATTGTGGTGGCTCAGGTGCAGGACTGTCACCAGCTGAAATACCAGGACAGGCCACGTGCTAAAGAGTCTGAACTATCCATGGGGTACTACTGCAAGAGATAAATAGAGCAAAGTGCAGGACACATCTATTCATACACAGGGTCTGCTGGCAGAATTACATTCCCTGTCAGAGTGGGAACTTATTTCAAATCAGCTTGGGGGGAAAACAAAGATATTTTGAGTATCAGTGAGGAATTGATCTGGATTGATTTAATCTTTCTACTTTAACTACAGAGATACCCAATCAAGACTCATGTTTTACAGGGATGAGCCTGACCAAATGCTTCCAATTGACATACTACACTTGGATTTCCAAAAGGCTTTTATTCAAGTCCCTTTTCAGAACTTACTATGCTAATTCAGTAAGAGAACAACACTTTGGGGGTATTAATAATAGGTTAAAGACAGAAAACAGAGGGCAGGAGTAGGTCGTTTCTTGTATAAGAAAAACAGATGGCTGTTGAGGACCCTGCAGGACATATACCATATTTCTCTAGGAAAGCAGTAACAATTCAGAGGGATGGAAAGCAAGCCTGGCCCTGCAGCACTACACAAACATCTTGTGATAGAGCACAACAGAGCAGAAAAACACAGACAAAACTCTGATGCAAGCCAAGCCCTGCAAACCAAGAACCTGCAGCCTAGGTGCACATGTGTATGGGGAGGACAGGAACAAGACCAGGGTGATGCTGGAGTTATGCTGAGCAGGATCTGGCAGATGCCTGTTCCCCCCTCCCACACAGCGCCCTCACCTTCCTCTTGATGTGCTCCAGGAGGTGCTCGTGGCCCTGCAGGAAGCAGAGGTGCTGGAACTCAGTGTCGTCCCTCTCAGGCTTCACCAGCCCCCCCTGCTCGATGTTCACCACCTTCCTGAAGCCATCTGCACAGAGAGGACACGGCTGAGGGGCAACAGGCGCCAGCACTCCCTCCACCTCCCACCCTCATCACTCTTGAGGACATTTCTGATCACCCTCCACACTTTTTGAGCTGCCAGTGCTTACCCCTGGACATGTTTTTGGGTCATAACCATCAGAAACCCAGGGCATGGGAGAGCCCTGTGTACCCCACTGGCCACCCCTGCTGCAGCCTATGCCATGAAAGCCTTTCCACCACAGGCACATTGGTCTGCCAGGAGCTGAAATGCCAGCTCTTAGGGAATTCCTGTCTCAATTTGCAAGCAGCAGGGATTCAGGGGAAGGTTTTTCAAAGGCACAGACCATCAATAGGTGCCACTTCTGGAACAAAGGGTCACGTGTACATTTGGAAATCTCATTTGAGTACTTCTCTGAAGTTCTTAAAAGTTTCTAAGCTGTATTTAAGAACTGGCCTAAAATTTACAAAAATGCTACTATAGAGTGAAACAGCAAAGTTAAAACTTGACTAAGGAACTTAATTACTCACTGAAAAGATTCCAACAACTATAAGAACACTCATGTTGTTGAAGTGGCTAAAAATTACACCAAATTTAAATTACACCTTCTTTAAGGGGTAAAAATGTCTGATCAGCAAGGCAAGGTTTGCAGGGAAAAGAATTGTCTGTTACTAGTTCAGTGATATGGCTGGTGAAAGGGATAAGCTCAGGGCACAGGACCCACAAGAGCAGCACATTCTGGGGGAGGTGTCACAGTTGGTGACTGGATAAAACTCCATAAAGAATAAAATAGAAAATTAATAATAATAGGTCATCAAATCAATGCAACATAAGCAGAACACCTGGTTCTTAGCCCACATCCTGAAACGTAATCTAACAGAATTCCATGCTGGAATTTAAGGTAAACACAAGGAGATCACTACTCTGGGATCTGAGAAGCAGAACCTCTTTGACAAAAGCAATAATGCCACAACAAGTGGCACATACATGAGACCCCAAACTTTCCTCTGCACAATTCTCTCCCATGGCTCCCATATCAGTGGGGCCCACATGCCTGTGAGCTGCACTCACACATGTTCAGCTGCCGGACAAAGCTGGCCATGTTGTTGTGCTTGAAATACTTGGGCAGCACCTCTTTGGCAAAGCGGCCTTGGTCGAACACATGGAAGCTGGTGCCATTCTGCAAAGGAGAGAAGGACAAAGTCAGGGGAGCATCCCTGACCACGAGAGGTCCAGGAGGAGTCCTACAGCAGGGGAAGTCTGGTTCTCTGAATTGCCGCCTTGAAGCCAAGAGTGACAACAGCCTTCAATGACAGATGTGTTCCTTTCACAGTTCTGGTACAGTCAGGCCTCTGTGGCTGCAGGTTTGATCCTTTTCTGCTTTTTGTCACTGCTCAGTTGAGAGTCTTGGATGTGAGAAAGAAATCACTGGCTTTTGTGCCCAAACAGCTGGTAGACAGTCTGTGATCATCCCCTCTTGCATGGACTTCACAGAAAGACTCAAGTCTTCAGTTCTGCTACAGTCAGGCCTCTGTGGCTGCAGGTTTGATCCTTTTCTGCCTTTTGTCACTGCTTAGTTGTGAGAAATGTGAGAAAGAAACCACCGACTTTTGTGCCCAAACAGCTGGTAGATAGTCTGTGATCATGCCCTCTTGCATGGACTTCACAGAAAGACTCGAGTCTGAAGAAGGCCCTGAAAGTGGGAATTGCCATTATAACCCCTGCCATAGTAACCTACTTGTTCAGATCTAACTCCAGTCCATCTGCTACAGAGCACAGCAGTCCTGGAGGGAGCACTGCCTGCAGGAGAGATGGCACAAGAAACACAGCAAGGCCAGAAGCAAATCATCTCTGTAGACACGACACTTGCCCAGAAGCTCTATGCACATTTTATTGATTATTTTTAATAGTAAACAGCCACAAGGGCAACCCACAAAATGTTGACAGTCACGCTCTGCAGCCCAAGCTAGCAACACACGTGTAAATCAGATAAATCTTCCATTTCTGGGTTGCATTGCAAAGATCCATGACTTGCCAAACAAGGCAAACTGCCTGGGATTGCTGGCAGAGAAGTGCACTGCAGGCCATGTGCTTTCCCTGCCTGGCCTTCTACCTGCTGACAGCTACATCAGTGCAATGACATCAGCAGATACCAGGGACTTGCCTCAGCTGTAGGTGAGTTTGAAGCAAGAGCTAAAGTCACCAAAGCCTGCACCACGTTGGCAGGGAGGGGTCTGAGAGCAGCACAGCACAGTCATCCTGCTGTGTTCAGTGCTACTACCAGCAGACAGAGGTGTCAGCCTGGGTGGGCACTCCACAGGGGCTGGTTTGTGACACAGGACAGTGCTTTGTAAGAGCCCTCAGGCTCTGTGTGCAGGAGGAGGGTACCAGTGGTGTGAGTCCCACCTCACACCATCAGGGGGTCTGCAGCTGCCATGGTGCTCTCAGGGAAGTCTGGAAATCTCTGAAACAGGGAGTGAATCAGGGCCGTGAGATAGCTCAGTGACTAAAGAGGGGCTGGTGTGTGCCTGCAGCCAGCTGGCAAACCCTGCTGCCCTACACTGCATTTCCATCACCACATGGTGCCAGCTGTCTCTGAGCTCAGGCTCATTTGCCAGCTCTAACAATTAACACCCACTAACACGGGACCTTGGGTCAGCTGCACTTCTTGCTCCTTGCTTACTACTGCAAACACTGAACGTGACTGTGCCTCAACAGTGCTCTTGAACCATTTTTTGGGACTTCCCTATTGTTCCTTACCCTATGCAGCAGAAGCAAAGGCTGATCAAGCATTTAAGAGATTCACTGACAACCTGCATGGTGGAATTATCCTGTCTTTGAGAGTTTGCAGACAGGACAGCAGGGATCAGGCTTTCCCAACGCTGCAGACACTGCCCTGGGACCCAGCTGGTTCATTCTGCTTCCCTTGTGCTTCAGCCCCCTTACTCTGGCATACAGCTGTGTGTCCCAGGCTGGACCCACTGATGGAAAATGAGAAGCATGAGTTTTGTATACCTCAATAAGTCCTTATGGCCTCTCATGAGAGACCATTCCTTTGAATTCAGGGCCACAATGCTCACAAAAGCTGGCACACTCAGAAAGGCTCCTACAAACACAAGAAACTTTGGGGTTACTGTGTGCTCCCCGTGTCAGTTTGTTCCCACACTGCAGCTGTGCCTCGGCTGTTTTACACCATGGGAGCACAAACTCAGAGAAACTCTGGAAGTCTTCTCTGCCCAAAGCAAAACTGACTCTGCAGCACAACAATCGTGGCAGATGCTTATCTTTACTGCTTTTGACAGAACTACCAGGACAGACATGTTGTGCTCTGACAAGACAAGTGCTAGTCCAGGAATTTGCCAGTTCTCCCTTACTGCACTTCCATTTTAAAAATTAATTTAATTACCTCTTGCCCAATCTACCACAGACTCTGCTACAGAGAGGAGACTTTTCCTTTCCACTTTACAGCAGTCTTTGGTGTATATATAAACCATTACTGCATTTCCCCTCCACCTCTTCTTCATGCTAAGAAACAGTTCACAGCTCCTTATAGATCTTGTTTTCTAGAAGTACTGTTTAAACCCAGAAATCTTAGGTATGCACACAATCTCTCAGCTCCCACACCACCAACGTATAGAAGCTGAAGAATATGTAAAACATGGATGCCTGCAACAATAGGAAAATGAGACACCTAAAAGCCTTACCAAAACCTCCAAGGATGCTGTTGCAGCCAATGAGAGTTTGCAGGAAAGCAAAGCACAGTGGTGGTCAGTCAAAAATAACAGTGTTCTAAGTGTAACAGAGAGGGGACTATTTACACAGGTTAGAAAATAATTTCTAGCTTTAAAATCTTTATTTAAAACTTGGTGGTTCTCAGAGGTATGGCCATGTAATACCAGCATCAAACAACCATGGTCACAGATATCAATGCAGCTCCAATCTTGTCTCAGGTTTTAAATGAAAACTCTACTGGACACAAAGTATATATAAGAAAGGCTGCTTTAGACTTTTTTCCACCACCCTTTAAATTTGCTTGTATTATAAATTCTTGATTTTGGAGAACAATTTTATTCACACAGCTTATCTAGTAACTCCCTGCTGAAAACAAATCACATTATTTGCAGAAGTCATAGGTCAAAAGCACAATGTGGTATCAAAGTGTTTTATAAAGGGGAAAAACAATTTTATTTCTTTGATTGCACTTAGTATATTAATGCCTCTGTGACAAATAAGAAACCAAATAAAAGCAATCTATCCCTATGAATCTGTACAGACAATATATACCCACATCACCATGATCATCACACAGACTCATTGAAAAATCAAGTAAAGCTCTTCCAAAATGATTTAGGGTGCCAGTCTGAGATCTGTTTAAATTATAGGTTTGAGTCTGAGTGCTGTTTATCTGCTGCCTTCCACCTAGAGATTTGTGAGAGGCTGCTAAGAAACACACGTGAGATAATACCAAACAGCAGTGAAACTTTTTAAGGGCTTTGCACATTTCCTAGAAAATGTCAGGGAGCTGCAGACTCAAGCAAGGTGAAAAATATTTCTCTCAAAGCATGCGGAATTCTTAGAATTAGAACCTTAGACATTTTTTAGGATGTTTCAAAGTGAAACGTGTAAATATTATAATTTAAACACCCCCAAAACAGTTGCTCCTCTGAAACAGAAAAGCCACACTATTTCAGATAAATAATACCAAGTCTATCCAAAAGTGTCTGTACTTGAATCCTGTTTTTTGCGCCCTGCCAGTAACTGGGCAGCACCTGCCAAGCAGAGGGCAGCTCCTGTGCCCTGCAGCTCTGGGGCTCACACCTGGCTCTCCCTGTTGTTGCAGGCATTGGTGACACCCAACACCTGTTGCACTTACAGAACTCCAGCAGATGAGATGGTTGGTTTCAGGGTCTTCCACCAGCGTCCAGAGTTTTGTCAGGAAGGCTGGGACATTGCTGGAGTATCCATCCATCACCAGAGAGCTGGGTGAATCCTGCATAGCTTTGCAGTGTCCCAGCTAAACTGACCCCATTGCCCTGGGCGCGCCTGCTCCCCTGCACGCGCCTGCGTCCCACACAGAATGAGCCACCCAATTTTATCCCAGGCCAGTGGAAAGTAGGCAGCCAGGGAGTCACATCAGCAGTGCTGCTCACACTCTTAAAAACTCAGCACAATGGGATGGCATCACCAGCCCCAGAGAACAATACACAGAATGAAAATGCACTGCAGCCGATCCCGCAGAGCTGTGAATAAATACGCAGCGTCATGCAAAGGGAACACGTGCTGCCCACCTTATGCTGGGAGGTGGGCAAGGCACCAGAGCAAACCCACCTGCCCAGAGGCTGGGGGACACCCAGGCACAGAAATCACAGGTTTCTGAAGGCACCTGAGTTGTTAGATTGGAATTTTCTTGTGCTAAACTTTGGCTGGCATAGACGAACGAGAGCTGGGCAGACTCAGGGCTGTATATCTTCAGCAAGACTTTGAAAAGTCAAAATTGTAAGCAGGTTTAGCTGCTGTCTTATTTGTCAACAGAAATTATTTAACTCTTGCATGAGAAAAGAGGATGCTAAAAGCAACTACATAGAGAATCTATTAGACAAGATGGTATTATCATTAATATAAAAGCTTTAAATAGCTCTAAATACATGTGTGCCTTAATGCCAGGGTAGTTTCAACTCAGAAACTGCTCTTTAAATAACAAAATAAAATATAAAATCAACATTAAATTTTCCTGAGGTCCTTAGCAAAAACTTGCAAAACTCAACATTCCTGCTAAAAAATGGAACAGAGTTCTCACCTAATGCCTACAGAGTCCTTTAAGGCCAAACACTGAAAGAGTGAGGACGTGAGAAGAGACAAGATAAGTAAGTGTCATGATAAGGATAACAATGCATTAATTTTTCTTGCCATTTTCAAAGGACAACTTAGAACAGTGTACTAAGAATGTGGTATTTCCCCTAAAACCCAAATCACCATTAGGGACTGACAAAACCCAGCAAGCAACACAAAATTTATATAAGCAGGTGCTAGTCATGCCAGGTAACATCATCACACATAGAAGGCACAAGGTCAGCAGTGCCACAGCAGAGTGGAGCAGATGTTTGACACTCACTGGAAACAAGGATCAGGTTATTCCTGCTTGGACAGAGGACCCCACTCCTCTCACCTGACCCCTGAGAAGTGCCACACAGAGCTGGAAGAACAGCTGAAGCCCCTTGTCTGCATGCCTGGAAGACTCTGTGTCCATCTCGAAGATAACACACTATTCAAACAAGGATTTCTTCTGGGATGTAATGCCACGGTTCTGGCACTGGAGCAGACATTTTGCCAATTCAGTCAGGTTTAAACATGGGAAAACTTCCAAAACTGCAATTAATTCTCGAGTCCCTGTTGAGAAAAATAAAACAAGAGCATCAAAAAAGGGTCAGAGATACACATGAGGATTTAACTAACAAATCAAACTGGACTATGGAGGAGGTTTTAAAATATCAAACTTGACATTTCACCATATTTTGAATTTGAACTTTAAAAATTATGAAAATCTCTTGATCAGTTGTTTCATAGTTTTTTTCAATCAATCCTCAGAAGCTGAGTGATACTTTTCAAAAGTTAAAAATGTCATATCAAAGCTTTTTTGGGAAAAAATGGTCTTTTTCCTACAGTGAGGTTTTGCTACTCTGAGTAATAAAAATGCAAGGGAATTTTCTGGTACTGCTGCACTGGTATTCAAAAAGCTGAGACAGATTTCTCAAACTGTGGGGGAAAAACCTCTTTGCAAGCAGAAGCTCTGCAGGGAAAACAGCCTCACATATCCATTTTTTTACTGATAGTGCAACAGAAGGCCTAGAGTAGAAACCAGCAGCTTAATGACAGTGCCTTGCCTGGGATAAGATGTTGCAGTTTGGAAAAAAAACCTTTTTTGACTTTGACTCCAGTTTGCAGAAATCACACTTACAATGTCTGACACAATAAGGGAAAAGTGTATTTCAATCAACCTTTCCTGTGAGTTATAATGCAGAAGAGTGTCTGGGAAGAAGGTTCAGAGCATCAGATCATTACCTAACTTTTCCTTTTGCCTTCTTCCAAAATTGTTGCACCTCTCTTCTAGATTTCTGCACAAACTAAACTACCACCATGACATGTTTTTTTCAGCCCTCTCATAACCAAGCAAGAGATTTTTAAAAGCAAACATTCCCCTTCCCAGCACTGCAGTGTGGGCCAAGTCTCACAGTCTCACTCTGCATTTCATGGCATGCCCTCTCTGGGGCTGTGGAAGCCCCAGGTCCCAGAGCCACAGCACTCCCTGAGCAGCACAGGTTTCATTTAAATGAAAACCTGTGCACCAAGAGAGCCTCAAAGAAGGGCTGGAGGTGAAACCCACGAAGCAAGAAGGGAGCAGCAACACAAAAAGCTTAACGCAGAGGGGAGCACGACTGCATGTTTTTCTAGAATGTGCTGCTTTGAAACGTGACTCCTTACTTGGGGAGTGAGGTGGCAGCAGCACAGCAGCTCAGCTATCTTATCTGCCATCATATCAGTGACACCCCCTTCCCACCCAGCCCGGCTACAGCAGCCAAGTGACACCGTCCTGCTTCCTTCCTGGGAACCCAGCATCTTTTGCTGACAATCACCCTGACAGCTTGGACATTGATTTTCTGCTTTTAATGCTGTCTCTAACGCATCTGCCAAAGAGTTAAGGCAAAATGAGATCTCATGTGTTCAGCTCCTTTTGTTTTATGATTTCCTTAGAGCCTTTGGAGCCATTAAGAAGGGCTGTGAATCTCACTGGCAGTAAGAGCATGCTTTCAGCCTTCTGACTGCTGCCAGCTCAGCGCAGCCTGTCCTACCCCAGCCCCAGCCCCCAGGCAGACCTGCCACTGAACCCTGACACCCCAGTTCTGTGCCAGCTGAGTCCCACTGAGCCACAGCCGCTCCCCTCACTGCCTTCTTTACTTCCCAAGTGGGAAACAAGAAGATGAAACTCCAAGTGCTCATCAAGCACTTTGATTTCATCCCATGGGATGCTCCCAGAAGGCACAAACTCAGCAAGGGTCAGCAGAGGAGAAACTTGGGGCTCAGCTAGCCATTCTTTTTTTACCCCCACAATACACAGCAGGTGGACTGGCTTCATGGACAAAACATTTCCAGGACATGGGTGGGTGATGCTCCCCACAGCATTCATGCTGTAGTTCCCACCTGGTTCTGGGAGCCAGCACTGCTTCAGGTTTGGCTTTTGTAGTGAAATGTTGGCATGTCCAGGTTCATTTAGCCCCATCAGACAGATCTTAAATGTATGAACTCACTTGCTTAAACTGTTACCAAGTAAATGCTTTGTTTCCAGAAGGATTGGCACTATCAGACCTGCTGACCCTGAAGGGGGCTGTGGGCATTGCCTGCCCCACTAGGTTTGACCCTGTGAACCAGAGCACCCAGGAGTTCCAGCCCAGACACCTGCCACTGAACCCTGACACCCCAATTCTGTGCCAGCTGAGTCCCACTGAGCCACAGCCGCTCCCCTCACTGCCTTCTTTACTTCCCAAGTGGGAAACAACAAGATGAAACTCCAAGTGCTCATCAAGCACTTTGATTTCATCCCATGGGATGCTCCCAGAAGGCACAAACTCAGCAAGCGTCAGCAGAGGAGAAACTTGGGGCTCAGCTAGCCATTCTGTTTTTACCCCCACAATACACAGCAGGTGGACTGGCTTCATGGACAAAACATTTCCAGGACATGGGTGGGTGATGCTCCCCACAGCATTCATGCTGTAGTTCCCACCTGGTTCTGGGAGCCAGCACTGCTTCAGGTTTGGCTTTTGTAGTGAAATGTTGGCATGTCCAGGTTCATTTAGCCCCATCAGACAGATCTTAAATGTATGAACTCACTTGCTTAAACTGTTAGCAAGTAAATGCTTTGTTTCCAGAAGGATTGGCACTAGGCAGCCGCCGGCCCCGAGGGCGGCACGGCGAGGCGGGACGGGGCCGGCGGCTGCTCCAGCGCTTTTCCCTTAGGGACAGCCCCCTGCCAGCGAGGCTGTGACGGGAGTTGAGCGGCAGCGGCCTGACGCCTGCAGAAGGCAATAGCTGCGATCGCAAGCGCGGCTTACGGCGCGGGGCTGGGTGTTGGCAGCAGCCCACAGCGGGCGCTGGCATGGGGCAGCGCTCATGCACCGGAGGGTTCGCCCGCTGGGTTAACGCTGCGGGGGCACAACAACAAAGGGCACAAACAAAGCAGAGGGGCACCCCTGGGTCGCAGAACCACCGAATGGTTTGGGTTGGAAGGGACCCTTCCAAGGCTATCTAGTTCAGCTCCTCTGGTGACCGGGGACATCGTGAACTAGGTCAGGTCTCTCAGCCCAGGCCAACCTGGCCTTGAATATTTTCAGAGATGGGGCATCCACCACCTCTCTGTGCCAGTGCCTCTCCACCTTCACTGTAAAACATTTCTTCCTGATCTCTAATCTAAATCTACCCTCTTTTAGTTTAAAACGATTACCCTTGTCCTGCCTGTGTAGAGTGTCCTGTTACAAGAGCTCTGAGAAGAACCAGGGGACCAGGACCTTAAGGAGAACATCTCTGGTTGCATAGGGCTTCAGTCCATGGGAGCATGCCAGAGCCAGGACTGCTGTCATCAGGCTTCAGTCATTTCACATTGTGCCAGCTGGGCTAGTCAGAGGCACAGGGACTGAAACTCTGCTTCAGAGTGCCTTTGGACTATAAAATGAATGAACTCCAGTGGAAAATGAAAGCAAAGCTTTGTGAGCTTCTGTCTTTGGGATATGGTGTCCCACTGTGGTTGCTTTCCAGAGTAACAGTAAACCCCTCAAAGGTTACGCTTGCTTTAGCAACATCAGCACTGCTCTAAGAAGTGAAGAGTAAATCCCCATAAGTCTGTTGTGCTTGTGCTGTAGCACTCCCCTGGCATCAGGCCACTTCCCTTATGGTCTCTGAGCTTGCCTGTGTGATTCTGTAGGGTGCTGAAGATGGCAGGCAGCTCCTCTCCTTGGACTGGCAGTGCTTACCTCTTCCTTCAGTCGACCTGCAAGACCATCGCTCTGCCATCCCTCTACGAGAGCTCCCAGAAGAAGCCTTGTGTGTTCAAGGCCCTGAAGCTGGCATTAGCAGGTACCCATCCCCTGGAATCTTGGTGTGCAGTGCCATGCCTTTCTTTAATCTCACCTTCATGGGCAAGGAGAGCTCATGCTCACTCTGTTTAGGAAAGGCAGCAAAGTAGAGCAAGCTCAGCAGAGGTTCACCAAGATGGATGGGGCTGGAGTACTTTTCGTGTGAGGAGAGGCTGAGGGAGCTGGACCTGTTGAGCCTGGGGAAGAGAAGGTTTCAGGGGACCTACCAACAGCCTGCTGAGAGCTGTGGGAGGGAGAGATGGAGCCACACTGGTTATAGTGCTGCATGGGGAATGAGAGGCAAGAGGCACAAACTGAAATGAGAGGTAGACACCAGATAAAAAGACATTTATTTTCCCCATTAAGACAGGCAGTTGCCCAGAGTGACTGACTCTGTACTCTCCATCCTCAAGGGCTTTCAAATGGGACTGGATAAAGCCCTGAGCAACTGGTTCTGACTTCAGAGCTGACCCTGCTTTGCATAGGACGTTGGGCTAGACACTGCCTGGGCTTCCTTCCAACTTGAACCATCCTATGAATTATCCAACATTATGAATATTTATTTAAACCCATTTATGTAAGAGGGGAAAAGATTGTAATTGCTGTGAAAGAAGATTTAATTGCTGTCTTTATACCACCACAGAAACATGATTCCTGCTTTGAGAAGCTGGTTTTTAAGTCAAGTGATAGCCAGTATAAATTAATTTCTATTCAAATTCTGATATAATTCAAATTCAAATTCTGATATAAACAGACACACATTAGCTTGAGGTGTATGTAACACTATTTACATCAAAAAATTACTTGAGATGCAAATAGCTATGAAACTATAGTTCTCTCTCCACCCTTGCACCAAGCACACTGCAGGGTGTGAACTATAATAATTTGAACAGTTTAACAAACTTACCTAGAAAGACTCTCATGTGTTCTTTACCTGTCACACAGCTGAGACTCTGTTGTTTAATTGGGCTTGTCTAACTCTTCTGCAGTTTCTTCTGGACATGATGCCAAGTCAGTTTATCCAATACAGGCCTGCTCATTTTGCAGCTCATTCAAATACAGGAAACAGGAAGCAGGCAGCCTAACACAGTTGTCCAGTTAGGCTTGATTTATGGCTGCTTTGTGCCACTGGAATGTGAATCTACTCACACATTTAAAGGACAGCTCACAAAACTGAAATCCTACCATGCTTATTCAGACATGAAAAGGTGCGCAGTCCCATCTTTTGAGGCAGCTTTACAGCTCTTCATAAAGGTTTCCATGTCTGTGCAGCTTTCCCTCCACAGCCCTCCTGCTCTATTATGGAAATTTTGTTTAGTAAGCACTCATAAAAAGCAAAGCATGAAGGAAGTGATAAAAAAATCATCCACAGTGAATTAAAATGTCTTTTCTAGGTGCCTAAACCCATGTGTCAGTTACACATGTGGTCCAAACTAGACCAGATGCAAACAGGACTTAGTAAAAATGTAAAGCCACTGTTGGATACTAAATTTTAAATGCAAGGTCACTTGCCCTGGTTAAGGTGGAGCACACAAGTCTGCCTTGCTGTAAGATTGTGCTCCATGCCATGACATGTGGTTTAGGAATACCTGCTGTAGTGCCAGTGTGAGCTGCTGCCTCCACACAGCCCTCAGTGACAGCCCACAAGGTTCAGCCAGGTCTGGAAGCAGTACAGCAGCTTCACATAGGCCTCTGCTGCAAAAAAAGAGAAAAACACATACTTAGAACTCATCAGCAGCATATAAAACCCTGTGAAGATAAGGATAATGAGCACAGCTAATAAAAATTAAATTCTGCTGGGAGAAGGAAGAATGAAGTCCTGGCATTTTCTGTTTCCACATCGCTCATGCTCCTTCTGCATTAATGTCAGAGGGTTCATCCCTGGCTTCTCCTTGTTTAGATTTTACCATGAATTAATTCTCTGTGAAAAATAACAAGTCAAGGCCCAATCTCAAGCAGTTAATCCCTGTGGCTGGATCTGTCATTTGCTGTTTGTGAGATGTGTTAAAGGCTCAGAGAGACAAAAGTTACCTCTAGGCACAGGTGGAGAGGAAACACTGGGTTTCTTTCCAGGACCTCCATCACTGCATAAAACTCCAGCCACAAGGACTGAAGGCCGACTGGCACTGAGGTGAACTGAGCTTTCATCTATAAAACTTTGCTGTGCTACCAGTTTATCATAACCCTCTCTGCCCTGGAAATGGAACCTCAAATTTAAACTTGCCCTAATAAACAGTGTTGATATAATTACCTGGGATGTAGTTCCATACATCTTCAGTTGGACACCATACTTCATGGGGATCAGTGGTGGCAGGGCAGCATGAACTTAATCCTTCCCTCTTGGTTTAGCACACTTCTCTATCCCAGAGGACTTTACACAAAGAGAATTCAAAAGCTCCTCCATTGCAGGCTTGTTGTGGATGGGTGTGGTCTGGGTGGGCTGGCTCATGCCTGGACTGTGACTGTGCTCCCTTGTCCTTGCCAGACTCCACTGGCAGCGTGAATGGTGTGGACATGCTCAAGGTGCACTGCAGCCACCCCCACCTGATAGTGCAGCTGAGGTTCTGCAGGCGGGAGAACTGCCGCCGCTTCCTGCGCAGCTACCGCGAAGGAGCGCTCCAGAAGTCCCTCCAGAGTCACCTCCAGCTCTCCCTGGCCACAACCACGGTGCCTCTGGAAGTGGAGCTGAAGGCTGGCAGTGAGCACCTTGACAAGATGCTGAAGGATGAGGATCGTTGCTTGGAGTGCATCTACAGAGAAAAGGTGAGCGGGAGAGGGAGGGGGCTGGACAGCAGTGAGGAGGGTGGCACTGGGCTTGCAGGGGTGGGTGCAGATCTTGTTCTGATGCAGCATGTCAGGTTAACAAACTTCTCAGTCCTTCAGCTCTTAACTCTAATGTGGAGAAATAGCTCTGCCCTTCCTCAGGAAAGAGCTGTGCACGTTTCTGGAAGGGCAATAGAGTTACCTAAAGCAGCCTGCAAAGATCCTGCTAACTCTCTCTGCCTCCTGTATATAACAGCTAGTGTGGCTGTTAACCCCACTAGGAGTTCTAAACAGTGCAGCTCACACACAAGTGTGCCTCGGTACAGCTGTGAGGCAGGCAGAGAGGAGCAGCCCTAGCTGGAGCCATCACTGCTCTGCACCTGGAAATGAGCAGTGGAAGTGAGTGCAAACACTGCACATCACACCAAAAACTTGTGTCAGAGTGGGCACACACAGCATCTACTGCCAGCAGGAGTAGGCTGCCCTTCTGAAGGCAAAGTCTCTCTCATCTGACATCTGGCTCATTGCATACTTTGGCACTGGCACTCTAATCCTGCTTGCAAGAACAGTGAGATCTACAAGGCACTTGACATGATTAAACTCACTGACTTGTTCCCCTCCTCTCTTTTTTTTCCATCTGGAACTTTAGCTCTGGTTCCTCTAAATGGTTCTGAGAAACAGGCACTCACTTATCAATGTGCACAGGAGCATGTTTTTCCAGGTTGCTTTTCTGTAAGCACAGAGAATAAACTCAAACCTTTCATCTCCAAACCAAACAACATGTGATATCCCATACCCTCTGAACTGTGGCTTGCTGCTCCCTCCCTGTGCTGAACCAGCTGATTGGACAAAAGGAATGGGCTTATTCTCAGTTCCCCAAAAGTGACTCAGTCTGACCCTTTCTGCAGCAGGCAGAAAGATGGCACTGGGGCACAGCCTTCAATAGCTGAGAGCAGGGCTGGGTACCTGCTAAGTGAGCTAAACAGTGTTTACCTCTGATTGAGGCACAGCACTGCCAGGTTTGATTCTTCCCATGTGCTTTGCCTTCTTTATTCCTTTTCTCAGTACCTTATTTTTTGGAGGTCAGACTAATTTTCTCTTGGCTGGTGAAAAAAACTGGCTTGGTGAGGACTCAGGAACAGCAAACCTCAGGGAGCAGCGGGGGCAGAGAAGAGAAAGTGGGTAAAGGAGCTGCCTGCTTGGGTGGCCATGAGCTGTTGGACCAGATCACCCTGTTCTGTGGGTCTCACCCTCATAGGGAGTTGGGAGAAGCTTTGCTGCCTGCAGAGCACTCTAATTCTTTCAGAGGGCTGCTGGAAATGAACACGTGCTAGTAACAGTTTTGTGCAACTTGTAAGCACTCTCTGGTGCAGGTAAAAAACCCAGAGGGGAGAGATTGACTATTTCATATCACATTACAGATTCAAATCCACTTACAGCCATCCTATTACAGCCAGAACCCCACTAGACCACCTCATTTGGCTGGCTGACAGCTCATGCTATATCTCATTGCTTCTCTCTTGACATCAGCAACCACAGCTTTGCAGGCTGGTGGCCCTGGCAGTCACTGCTGCTGTTTGTGTTACAGCCTGACCGCCTGCCGGATGAGGAGATCACGGAGCTGGAGGAATGCCTCAAGAGCCTGATGCTGCACCAGAGCACTAACAACAATGTGGCTGGAAAAGACTGCTCATCTCTGAAGTCCCCATCTCAGCCTTGTCCTCCTCAAGGCAGCTCCCTTCCCACGCAGTTCACCTTCATCTTTCAGGGACAGCAGTTTGGTGAGTAGCTAGAGCTGACCAGCAGAGCCCTTGGTCTGCCTCACAGCCCAGGAGGGAGAGTTATGACTACATATGGGGGTCTGCCTCAGATAAACCAAAGATTTCCCAGCATCCCATAAGAAAGGAATTACAATAGTCCTGAGATATTGTTGTGATGCTTCAGATCAGGCATCAACCTGTTTTCTTTTCCAGGGTGGCACAGAACCAGATGTTTCAGAGTCTGTGTCTCTTCCAGGTTCCTCACATTTTAAAATTAATAGTGAAAGGAAGAATAGAGAGTATTTTTATCTTCTTCCATATCACTTGGTTGAGGTGAGTGAATAGTGTAGATTAGATCAGACTGGGGAAGGTACTGTGGAAACCCTCAGCCCTGCTTTCAGACTGGACTGATTTGTCCAGGCTGCCTCAGTTCACCAGCTTTGGGGTCTGCCTGTCCCTACAGAGAGCTTTCAGAGAGTCTCAGTAGCAGTATCAGCTTGAGATAAGCTAGATAATTTCTGAGCTTGCTTAAGCTGTGTATAGTCTCCAGTGCTAAACAGCTGAGGAGAGAGCTCCTGTCAGCATTTCAGTGTTTTGAGGATGTTTAGGTAGGGAACAGGGGACTTTGTCAAAAAGACCTTACCAAGTTGCCTTTGAAAGGCTAAAACAAGTTAAGAGGATGTCAAAAAAAAGCAAAAAAAACCAACAAAACCAAAAAAAAAAACAAAAAAAAAAAAAAACCCCCCCAAAAAAAAAAAAAAAAAAACCAAACAAAAAAAAAACCACACCAAAAAAACAAAAACGAAAAAACCCCCAAAAGAGCTCTGGCAAATCACAGGACAGTTCTGAGGGAGAAAAAAAGAAAATAGGCCTTGCCAAGCTTGCAGGGTAGGGACAAGCCCAGATGCTTTGTTGTTGTGGGAGGATTTCTGTAAGGGAACAGCTGGGAGGGAGCTCAGACTCTGCTCCACAGAATACTGACCAAACCTTGAACTGCCCAAGCTGCATCACATCAGCCATGAAACTTCTGTGCCTTACGTGGCCTCTGCCCCTTTCAGACAACAGAACAATCACACCAGACGACCACCAGAAGTTTGCCAAGTCCGTGTCCAAGAAGTGGAAGCAAGTGGGTCGCTCCCTGCAGAAGTCCTGCCGGGCCCTGCGTGACCCTGTCATCGACAACCTGGCGCTGGAGTACGACCGCGAGGGACTCTATGAACAGGCCTACCAGATGCTGCTCAGGTTCATCCAGTCTGAGGGCAAGAAGGCCACCATAGCACGGCTGATTGCAGCCCTGGAGGAAAACGGGCTCGTCAGCTTGGCTGAGGAGCTCCTGGGCCTCCACTCCAGTGAGGACTGCTCCTAGAGCCCAGGGGACAGTGCCATTGCTAAGGGCTTTCCTGCTTTAGCTACTGTATGAAACTGCTGCCAGTGTCTGGGAATGTAATGTCCTGAATATCACCCAGAGGTTTCCGTCGAGGTGGAAATGCTCAGGGGAGAGGTTCTGTGTTTGCATGGACCTCTGACTTGCCTTATTTCACTGTGTTTCCAGAAATACAGCACTACCTTCCCGTGAGCTGGTGAGAGGCTTTCACCCTGACTTCCTTCAGGGCTGTGGCAGGGGAGCAGCCAGACAGAGAGCCCAAGGGGAGAATGAGGGAGAGGAGAAAAGCAAGCAAGTCTTCTCATAGGATTTCTCTGGGAAGCAGAGAATGCCACTGCTTCTCAGGCTGTCTCCAGGGCCATCACCTGGCGAGCTGCAATATATTTTTACATTGAAAACATTTTTGCCCTCAGCCATGACATCAAGTAAAGAAAAAGGAGAAAGTAAGGAAGTGTCAATTTTACGTTATTTTCCTTCTTTGTTTGAAAAACATCATGGCAAGAGTATCTGTTCTGCCCTGCTCTGTTGTAGCTCCTTCCCACCTCTCACCACCTGAAGGCTTTTCTTCTACTTGGGACAGCCGTAGTCTTCCACAGGACAGAAGATCGCTGCTGTACAACAAATGGCAGACACTGAACAAACAGTATGGACAAACTCAAATTCAGACAATGATTGTCAACATTTTCTCATCTGTGGCAGACAGTGATGTGTTGATTGGCTCTTGCCTGCCAGCCTGAGGGAGCCTGTAGCTGTGGAAGGCAAAACACAGTGCTGGAAGGAAAAGAGTCTCCTCATCAGCAAGTTACCTGTGGAGCCTGGTTTGGAACTGCTGCTCTCAGGGCATTGCAGCATCAAAAGCCATCCTCAGCCCACAGAGCTGAGCAATCACCACACCCAGCTGGCTGCTCCTGCCCTCCCTCATGTTTCAGCCTGCTGGGCCCCTGGAGGGGACAGCTGACCCTGCTGTGTCCCACAGGTGTCAGGACCCACAGAGAGCCTTTCTCTGGTACTGCTGTCACTGTGTGACAATCAAACATCACCTGCCACCGTGCCTGGATTTACCTGCACTGATTTTCAGGGTAAAAATGGTTTAAGAGACAAATCTCCCAAACCCCAGGGCTGACTCCTACTTTCAGTTCCTGTGGGAGAAGCTGAGTGTCTCCTGGTATGGCTGAGGCAGCCTGCAACACAGCAGCTGCACTTCTGCTGTGACAAAGCACAGACCAATGAGTGTCTGGCATGACACAGGTCCTGTGAAGCACAACAGCAGCTCAGTTACCTTTGACGTATTCCCAGTGCTTTCCTGATAGGTTTTTACTAATACTTTTCCATTAATTCTATCCTTTTTTCCCCTTCCCATCTGTGGGAATGGCCAGTGGGCCATGGGAATGTTTTCAGGTGCAGAGGAGGACTCTGGCCACACACACAATGTCTGTGTGCACATGACAATATTGGGCTGCTAGAAGTCATGGTAGGAACAACTTTGAGGCCTTTTAAACCACAGCTCACATCTTACTCCTTCCCTGGAGTCAAAGCTGTAAATTACTAAGGAGGAACATAACCTCAGATTATGTGGGCTCAGATCCAAGCTTCTGGAGCTGGAGATGTTCCTGTACCTTCTCCTGCAACAACTGAGCTTCAGTCACTGGAGACCTGGATGGGCAGGACTTAGATGGGCTGCTTTGAGCCAGCTGGGGTCCACATGCCTCAGATGGGCTGAGTTCACATCCTTAGTGTAAGCCAGGGAAACATGACTTGTTTGCTGCAGATTTTGAACCCCCAAGGTTGCATACAGAACCAGGAAAGGAAGGGGGTTACATATGAGGAGAAGGTTTTCAGGATGTGAATGAATCTGCTTCCATCTTGCCCCTACCTTCCAAGGAAGCAGGATTTCATCTCTGCAGACTGTGGCTCCATCACCTTTTATTAAGCCATTTTATATCAGTTTAATCCCCTCCATTCCTGCTCACACATCCTACCCTCTCCCTTCCAGTAGTACCAGTGCTCTTCCCAAAATGAAGCAATTACCTCTCTGACAGTTTTGCTTTTGGGACTGACACAGTGGTGCTGATCTTAGCTAATTTAGGCTGCTGTGGATCCATACCTCAAAGTATTTAGCTTTCCTGCCAAATCCCACCTGGGGAACTCTGTTTGGCAGAAACCCACCTGACAAATCATATTTTAAAAAAATTTAAAAATCAGAAACTTGAAAGTTACTTTAAGAGCAAGAGAGTTTGCTCTTGATTTTGCAGAAATTACTTTTTTAAGAAAAGAAGGTCATATGCATAGCCTGCTGTCTCATTTGCAATTAATTTTTCTAAGCTCTCAGACTAGCTCTATGTGCACAACTTGCACATATAGTCATAAGGCAGCCACTGAGTATGAGAATTACTAGTTTTTGTAGCATCTGTTAATGCTCAAATGACAAAGTCTTATTATTCAGCATCTACTTCAAGTCCAGAAAACTTTTTTACTGCTGTTACTGTTTTACAGAGGACTAACCATGAATGCTTTCTTCTGAATGTAAATGTTTTCTTTCTGCCAGTAACTGGCATGTGTATTTCCTCTTACTCACATATTCCCAGTTAGAATTCCCTGTCAGAAGTGCCATTAAGTGCTGGAGCCCCTGGCAACCTTTCTGGAATGTCTTAATCTCCAGCAACATTCACAGGTGCCTTCATTGCAAAGACTTGAAGGAAAAAGGTTTTTCAGTAATATTCCATGGTGAAATTGTCTCAAGTGCATGGCATGGTTTGGGACATAGCAGTGGCTGTTTCTTACCTCCTTTTCCAGGAGCAATCATCATCATGGTGGGAGATAAGCCATGGACAGTGCTGCTGCTGGAGAAATTTGCCTTATCCCAGTGACTGCTCTTCTCCATATACTGAGATATATCTGTGAAAAAGAAAAATTCAGGGGTGATGCTAGTGTTCCAGAATCAAACACAATACTAAAAGCAAATGAAGGTGCTAATCAGTTGCATATAAAATCTAAAACAGAAAAAAAACCCCCATAGAACAAGCAGCAGGAATCAGGCCAAAATGTGCTTACAGGAAGAGATCCAAGAGGGCTTTTTTTTCTGGTACTGATTGTTTTTGTAGTTTTAACCATGTTTCAGATTTGAAGGAGTCTCCATTCAGTCTGCCAGAAGGGATAAAAGATCCATCCAAAGGAGAATTTGAATTATTTGTTTTGGCATAGCTGACCTACAGTGTTCAAACAGATGATAACAAAGAGGAGAGTGAGGTTAAAATGCTCACCAGACATACTTTGACATGAGCCATCTGACAGAAGCAAACCTGACAGGATACCCTGATACAAGATTGTCTGAAAGGAAAAAATCTGTTTATTTTGCCTTCCATTCAAAGGCAGGTGCAGCACTGAGGATCTGTCCTGCTGTCTGGGTCACTGTCTCTCTGCTGTTCCCAAGGAACCACACCCTGGCAGCTGCCCAGACTCTGAAACCAGGAGAGAGCATGGGCAGAATGAGGAGCCTCAAATTCACTTAAGTTGCTGATAAACTGAAAATTCTGGTGAACCTCTGGTACTGTATCTGATATCCTTAAACCAAGGAGGCACAAGAAGAGGGATCAGAGGGTTTGTGAGCCTGTGTGCATGACACTGGTGCTTTACACTGGACAGGGGTCTGGCCATGTGGCTTTGTATGGAGATGAACTCAAACAATGAAGCAATTTAAGGCCTAGAGTCAAAAAATATGTATTTTTTTTCTTCTCTGGCTTGTATTTTAAACCCCCTGAAGGGAGCTGGCTGTACATCTCTAATAGAATCCTGGTTGAGATGTTTGGTTAATGTCTCTTAGTTTTCAGTGGAAAAATCCCTTGCTGACCATCTGATTCCAAATTCCCATGATATTCAGTATCAGATCTGGACCAGCCACCTACAGCTATGGACTGCAATGCCAGACATACTTGGGTCTAGGACATTCAGCCCCCAAGGAATTGTATTTTACAGAAAAAGCTCTTTGGTATATATTTTTTCCCCATTCTTTTTTATAAATAAAGATATACTTTTGATGAAAACTGCCTCAGAGACTTTCACTGAACACTTAACTGCAGTAGTAAGAGCAGGGGTCACTGAAGTTCTGCCCACATTTGGTGGTCACCAGCTCCAGAGGAGCATCCAGCCTGAGGGTGGATGCCCAGCAGGGCTCTGCCCAGTCACACATTTCTCCTGACGTACCAAGGCTGGTGTCCCACCTGTGGGAACAGCTCTGATTACAAAACCAAGCCAAGCCTCTGTGTTTGTTCACTTTCCAGTCACTGCTCTGACGAGCCTTTTTCAGCCAGCATGGCCAGAAGGGGAGGTTTGTCCCAGCCCTGGCACCTGGAGGAGCTCACTGTGTTTCTTTCAGTGCTGTTGGATATCTGGGACTCCTCTCTAATCTCAAGTGCCTCACTGCCAGGGAGCTCTCTCACAAGGCTGCCCCACAGGTGGGGAGCCAAGGAGCTGGGATATAAAATCTCCAGCAGCTTAGCACAGGAAGCCACTGCCTGACCTGACAGCTGAATCCAGGGAAACTCCTTTTGCCATGAACTGGAGCAGAGATGTGTTTTACCCTGAGTCTCTTAAGTCTCAAACACTGTTTGACAATCACAAGATCAGCCCTTCTTTATCTACCACAAAGCTGAATTCCCAACTGCATGGCATGATGCCTGCAGGAGCACAGTGAGGGGAGCAGCCCTGCCCTGCAGCAGCTGGCAGGACACACCACCCTGGGGTCACCAGGGCTGCCCTGCTGAGGAGGCTCAGTGAGATCACTGCCCCAGTCCTCTACGACAGTGACAAGCACAGGATGGACCAAGGGCACCTTTGCTGGCAGTGAGAAGAATAAACCAGCCACGGATCAGTGCCCAGGGAACAAGCTCCACGTGAGACAGACACCAAGGAGAAGCACCCATGGAGAAACTCCTCCACCTCCAGGCTCCCTGTGTGACTCCCCAAGGCACAACAGGGAGAGCTGGAGCTGAGTGATGTTTTTGGCTGTGATTTCTGATCAGCTGGGCTGGTCAGCAGCACCCACTGTGGCTCAGGCAGCTGCCAGCCACGAGGAAAGGACCTTCCCAGCCTGCAGCACCTGAGTGCAGGGTCTGAGGGTGGCCATCGAGAACCCACTCTGCATGAGACAGTGTGTTCAGTAAGGCACAACATTTGAGCTGAAATAAAAAATGCATCAAATAAAGCACAGATGCTTACCAAGAGGGGTTTTTATATTATGTTTTAAAAACAGGTATTTGTGAAAACAGCAGAGTAGATCAAAACCCGCTTTTATGACAAGTAAATGAAAACTTTCCTTTCTAAAGTGACAGTGGTCTGGGCACTCTCCAGACACTTGACCTCTGTTGGAGGAATAAGGGAGAGACAAAGCAGAGACAAAGAATCAGCCACAGGGGAGGGAAGTGCTATGGCTGCGCTCACCTGGCAGATCAGTGGTGGTGGCACACAGATTAGATTTGGCTCCAAATAAAAACTGCTTTGAAGTATTTCAAATTAAAAAAAAAAAAAAAGAGAGGGGGGGAGAAAAAAAAAGGGGGGAAAAAAAAAGGAAAAACCCCCCCCCCCCCAAAAAAAAAAAAAAAAAAAAAAAACCTAGGTTTGGGGGTATTTTTGTTCCAGGTTTTCAAAGGGACCCTTGAATCTGTCTTCAGCCTCTGTACTGCTCAGCTCACACGTCCTCCCAACATTTCCCTGTTAGGAAAGAGAGAAACAACCCCCAACTGGATTTAACTTCTGAGCTGAACCCAGCCTCTATTTTTCAATTAGACTCTTTGTAAACACTCACGAGGGAATTAAACGAAAAAAAGCCAAAGTATAGAAGGAAAAGAAAAAGATACTCAGAAAAATTAGTATATTTCATTTGGAAAAAAAGTTACCGGGGGGCGGGCGGCAAAGAAAAATCCAGGCTTTTTGCAGAATTGGTGCAAGTCCCCAAGCTGGCCGAGCGCTCTCTCGGCACCTCCGCCCGTCCCGCCGGAGCCATCGGCGCTCCCGGCCCCATCACGTGCCGGGGCCGGCCGGGACGCGGCTCTTCCCGGCCCGCCGGGCTCCCCTCCGCGGAGCTGGGCTCTGCTGGGGCCGCCCCATCCCGGCCCCGATCCGAGTCCCGATCCCGGCCCCACAGCCCCGATCCCAGCCCCGATCCCAACCCTGCAGCTCCGCTCCCGGCCCCATCCCAGCCCCACAGCCCCGATCCCGGCCCCATCCCAGCCCCGATCCGAGTCCTTATCCGGGAGCCCCGCTCCCATCTCCAATCCCAGCCCCATCCCAGCCCCGCTCCCGGCCCCATCCCGGCCCGCTCCGCTCGCTGCCGGAGCGGAGCGGCCCCGCTCCGCCGCGCTGCTCGGCGCCCCCGGGCTGTGCTGGGCTGTGCTGGGCTGTGCTGGGCTGTGCTGGGCTGTGCTGGGCTGTGCTGTGCTTGGCCGGCAGGCTGAGCAATGCCTCCTCTCGCTCGCCGCCTCCAGCTGTGCCTGCTGGCAGCGGCTGCACTGCCGGCACCGAGCGGACGCGGGATCGGCGCTGTCGCAGGGGCTGTGAGTATCTGTTCGTGTGCTTGATCTCGGTGGGATGGGGAGGGTTGTGCAGCGGGCAGGGCGCACTGGAGCCTGTCCTGACTGCTTTTCTTTTTGCCGCTCTCGAATGTTGCTCCATGGGCAGCCTGGACGCGGTGGTTTGCACGCAGCAGGGCCGGCTGCAGGCTCCAGCCCTGAGACATCTGCTGTACACTGTGCTTTCCAAAGAACTTTCTTAGAATGTGTAGGTTGTTTTTACAGAATTGCAGGCCTTCTTTAGACAATGCCTGCAGTGCTCTGGGACAGGGTTTCCTCCCAGCCACAAACATGTTCCAGTGGTGGCACGTCACATTTATCATTTACGAGCCATTCCTCATCAGTACAAGGACATGAATCTCCCCCTTGTTACACTGTGGTATGCTTTGAGCAAAACACAGGAGTTTTCAAGCTCTAGTGTCACAAAGATAGAAAATAATTTAGCCCCTGTGAAACAGGCAGTTACTGATTATTTTTTAATAGCTTTTTGGCAGTTTCTGAGAAACTTGTGTTGGGTATAATATTGAAATTCGTGGAGCACATCAGCATGTACTTGCCACCCCATCTCCCATGGATGTAACAATACATCCACGCTGCTGCACAGCAGTTTCTTGGGCTTGGGGTGCATTGGGCAAATGATTTATCAGAAGAGGGTCTGGGAGCTGAAGAGGTGGTGAGCACTGCAGCCTGGGGGGGCTGTGAAACGAAGGTGTTTGTTTCAGTTTCTTACCCCTTCACAAACCTGCAAGGCTTTATTCCCCTGCTGGGCCCAGAAAAATTAATGTTTGGAAGAGAGACAGCAAGCTCCTCGCCTTGGCTGCCTGGGACAGACCTGTCTCCCCAAAGCACTCAGGGTGTGAGTTGGGCTGCTGAGCCCTCTGCCATCCTGAAAATCAGACTACCAAAGCAAGGCTGCACCTGAAGGTGGGACAGTACCTCTGGAGGCTGCTGAGCCTGCAGAAGATTGTTGGGCTTTACCTTCTCCTACCTTGCAGGCAGCTGAGCCCTCCTTAGAGCTGTGGGGCTGGAGTTTCCCAGGTTCCTGGGGCTCAGCCTGGGTGCCTGGCACAGCTCAGTGCTGCAGGGGCACTGTCCCCTGCCCGGGGAGGGACTGAGAGCAGCACGCTCTGCCTAAATGAGCTGCAGCCTCCAAAGTGTGCCACGTGTGCCTGAGTGCTCACCTGGGCCAGGGCAGCAGGGTGCTGGCCCCTGAGTGCTCACCTGGGCCAGGGCAGCAGGGTGCTGACCCCTGAGTCACTTACAGGGCCAGGGCAGCAGGGTGCTGGCCCCTGAGTCACTTACAGGGCCAGGGCAGCAGGGTGCTGGCATTCACCTTCCCTGGAGCTCAGTCCTGCTCCTGCCCAGGGTCAGCAGGGCTCCCCTGGCACCCCAGTCCCCAGCAAGGAGGGCTCAGTTCCTCTCTGGGACCCTGCACCTGGAGACAGACACCTCAGCAGCCCTCACACAGCAGTCTGCAGTTCCCCTGTGTGTGAGTTTCTGCACTTCATACAAGTTTCTGACTGGGCTGGAAGGTGAAAGGAGGTGACTGCAGCAGCCATTTGCAAGCAGTCATCCAACGTGACTGGCATTGCAAAGGGAAGGCTGGCAGTGCCAACAGGAAAAATTGCAATAAAATGGGACCAGCCAGCTGGGAAGCTGATCAAACTACATATTTGAGGACTGAGGCAGGCAGGTAAATAAGGCTGTAACAGCATGGATCTCATCCATTCGTTTGCTCTGGCCTGGAAAAAAATTTAAAAATGCCCTGAAAGGCAGCTCTGACAGGAAAGTTGGAAATTGTCTTTGGAACAGGGCCTGCATTTTTGTTACCTGCTTCCTCAGTATTTGACTCAACAGAGCTTTTGCCTCCAGGTGCTACAGCAAATAACAGCAGCAGTGATGCTGCAGTGCTGTGGCACTGGCCAGCAGTGTCTGAGCTGTGCCATTGTGGGCAGCTGAGCCCCTGCTCCTCTCCCTGTGCTCCCTTGGTTCTGGTTCAGGAACCCAATTCCTGGGACAGCTCTCAAGACACTCAGATAATTAAATTCTACATCCTGCTCTCAGTTTGTTTATAGACTTCAGAACTTGTAAGCAGCTGAATAGGATGAGCTTTTATCTGGTAAGGCAGTACAGCAAGTGTTTTGCTCACTTCATTTTTCTTGGTCTTTGCACTTACCAACATGCCAAAAGGGGTTTTTGTATTTCAGCCACCACTTCTGTCTTCTAATCAAGAAGATCAAATAATTCAGCATCACTTTATGATCCTGTAACTCCAAATGAGACCTCTTCACAACCACCCTGAAATGCAGAGAGGAGTTGTTCAACACCAGGGCCACTTAAAGCAATAACTTCAATGAGGTTATTGACTTTTCCTCAAGTGGGGTGGTAGAAAAACAAAGAAAGAAACAAACCTCAGACCTATGGGGAATAAAAGCCATTACATGACACCCAAACACAGAAGTGGAACATGGCTTCTTCCCCTGCTCCAACACACAGAGATACTTTTCCCCCTTAAACACTTCAAACCCAGCTTAAATTATTAAACTCAAGTTGTTTTTGTATGTGGGGCAGAACAGACCCCATTGACATGACCCCACATGTGTCAGCTGGCACAGTTCCCTGTGGGTGCCCCAATGAGCCCAGAGGTGTTTTTTGCCAGCACAGGACTGAGAATTTGAAGTCTTGGCCTTTGCACTTCACTTCAGGTTCCTGTAGAAGGGTGGGAGAAGGATGGAGCCCAGTGCAGCTAGAAGAGAGCAAAATGTGATTCCTCACCCAAAACAGCACTTCCCATGTTGGTGTGCTCAGCAAGACATTTAAATTAAAGTGGAGTCAAACACTCTCCCAGCCCTCAGGGGATGGGACCAAGGGTGTCAGTGGAAGATGCAGCCTCCAGGGCTTCAGGCAGTGCAGCCTTCGTGGTGTCAGCATCCTGCTCTGGTGGGAGAAAGCTCAGCTGCACACGCCTGTTCCACCCAGCCCCAGCTGCAGCATGGGCACAGGGATGTCATTACTGCTCCTTGAACAGTGTCAGGACTCTTCCCGAGGCAGAGGAACCAGGTCAGGAGGATCCTGGGAGTTTGCTTTGCTCCTGCTGAGGGAATCTGGATGGAAAAATTCCTGTAAACCAGGCAGGAGAGGGACACATGCACAGACTTTTCCCCCTGCAGGCCAGGCCAGGTCTCAGTATCCAGCACTGGCTGCTACAAGATGATTTTGTTCTTGTGGAATGCATTCAGCAAACATGAAATGAAAACAAATATCCCAAACAAAAGTATCCCCACCACCCAGAATTATACAATCTTCTCTGATGATTGCAAAAAACCCTCATCAAACCCATCAGTGCTGTATCCCCCACACTTTCTTTAGTTCATTTTATGGACAGACAGATGGACACCTCCATCAGCAGCCACACCCCACACGTTTCACAGCCACACATTGTCCCTCTGCTGCCCAACCCAGACCTACCAGAGGCAGCTCCAGTACCAGGAGTGAGGAGAGAAGTCAGGAGGGAGCTGGAAGCACTTCCCTTGCAGCAGGGAGAGGCTGCTCCGAGGACAGCCCACGGCTGATGGATGTTCTGAGAGCCAGGCTGGGAGGAGTGGGCAGCAGAGCTCGTTGCTGATTGTGTGCCCCCCTGCTCAGTGCATCATGTTCTCAGCTTGATTATCTCAGCTGCTTTTCCCAGGGCTGGCTGGATTGAATAATCACTCCTCAAGGCACAAAGCAGTGTGCCAGAATCACCAAGGCTTCTTGACTGAATCTGGGGGCAGGACCAGAGGACTTTTTCCCACCTTGGCCCTGAGCAGAAGTGCCAAGTGGTGGAGATGTGATGACTGTAGGAAAAAAAATTGCCAGGATGGGCTCAAAGTTTCATATCATTCAATTGGGAATGAAGGACCAGCAATTTTTTTTATCATAACTTGACTGCTTTTCTTGCAGCTGTTCTTGGCCATATTTCAGAATCCTCCTCTGAATAAATGAAAACCAGGCAGAGGACTGGGCCCTCTGCCCGGGCGTGCAGCAGCACAGGTCAGACTCCCTGCCTGGATGCTCTTCAGGTGCCATGGCCAGCTCTGGCCACTTCCAGCTTTCCAGCCTTTTATTGTCTCTTGTGCTCTGCAGGCTGTGCCTCCTTGGTTCTGTCAGCCTCTTCCTCCTGCCCAGCTCAGCCCTCCAGCATTGCTGGTGCTCAGCCCAGGATGGAACATCCCCAGCCTTCCCAGGAGCCCTGTCCTGGGGAGAGCAGCCCCATTGTCCCATTCAGAGCCCATCAAGCCAGACTCAACCCCCCTCTGTATCCATCCCCAGACAGCCAACACAAAGAGGGACAGCTGCCTGTTTGTCCAAGCTTGGAGGACTCAAGAGGCAGTGCTGGCAGCCAGGCCATTCCTCAAGGCCCTGAGTGATGCAGCAGTTTGTGACCCAGCTCCATTTCAGGTTGGATGGAGGTTCCCCACAGCAGCAGAGGAAGCAGAGGTGCCTCTGCCTCAGACACTCAGGGGTGTGCTCTGCTGAGAAACACTGCTGTGCTCTCATCTCTCCTTTGGCATCAAATATTTCCTGCTCACTTTGATAGCCCGTAATTCTTTTCCCCTGGTGTCAAGGTGGATGAATAATCCTTTTGGCTTTAGAGCATAGCAGAGCATCTGCCAGAATCATCAGTCCCTCTGTGTTCGAGAGCAGAACAGCTTTTCCCACACTGACATCCATGGATGGAGCTTACACCACTGTAATAATCAAGGGTATTTTCCTTCCAAAGAAGGAAATACCTAACAAAGACTGGAAAATCCATATAATTAGATCAAGGAATGACTTCAAGGGCTGGCAATTTCATTTGAAAATGAGAGGTCTGTATTCAGCACTGAACTGTTTTATTTCAGCGTGGAAATCACTCTTTCGGATCCCTTACTTTCAATAAAAGAAAACACAGAGGAAAATCTGGGCTATCTGCCCAGGCTTGTAACAATTCAGGGTTTTTCTTGGCTTTTCCAAGGGCACTTATTGCCAGATTCTGAGATGCTGGCAATAAAAAGCTGCAAGCCATGGAAATTACGAGTTTCATGACACACACATTTTATTCCAAACCCTTGTCGATAACATTAAACACAGGAAAAATCCAGGACTTTCATCCAGCTCCTTAATTACCATCTGAAGCCTGGCAGCTGAAATAAGATCAAACTTTTGCATAGAAGAAGAAATTTGCTGTTACTGTGAAGAAAGAGATGGGACTTCAGACGTAAAATGCAAACCAACATCCTATACCTGTCAGGAGGGAGTGTTCCATGAGGCTGAACATGGTTATGAGCCAAGCCACGTGGCAGAAAGAACAGAAACAGAAAACAGATCCTGAATATTCTAAACATTTGAACAACAATTTACAAGAGATCTGAGAAAATTGTTCAATCCTGCTATTAGTAACAAAGTTATGCCAGTGAAAACATCTGCCTAGCAGAGGAGTGAAAGGTAAACAAAAAAAGTTAGCAAATGAAGAAAAGCCTCTATCAGAGGGCAGAAAAAGGCAAGAAACAAGGCCTAAGTAAAAAACCCATGGTCATTAGGACAAGGTCAATGTGATTTAAATCCACCAGGAATACAAAGAGCCTTACACCAAGGCATGGATATGGTGTTTTCCAAAAGAACAATTTCATAAATAACGGAGACAAAGTGACTGAGGTCAGTAAACATTTTGGAGCTGTACTTGGGAAAAATATATGCAATAGCAGATGATGATGAAATACTCTCTATTTCAACAGTATCTTGGAGGTGAAGTTAACCAGTAAGGAAAGAGCACAGTATTAAATAATGATGTCCAAATAATGTGCATCTAAGAATTTTAAAGGGTCTGGCCAAGAAATCAACTGGTGATAAATGATGAATAATTTTCTTCCTCTTAAGCCTTGAAATATTGCTTAGACACCACAGGTGCCACTGTTTTATTACTTCATAATTACAGACTCATCAATCTAATTTTAAGTTTGAAAACTTAACATTATGGCTGATACAAAATTGATGGTTAATGAACAATTACTTCATTGAGTGATCATCAACAATTAGTTCATTAAGTGATCCAGTCCAGGACAGTAAAAGGAGATTTGCTGAAAACAGATACCACCAAATTCTTACCAAGCATTTGCACCTTGTCCTGTCACTGTATGCCCTTGTCAAATGTGCCTCTCCAGCTTTTTTATCTCAGAATTCATCTTTGGATATGATCTCAGCTAATTCAGGACAGAGAACTGTAAAACCTTCACAGGTAGCTTCTCTTAGTACAGCACAGGCAAGAGAGAGCCACAAGTCACTCACGAACATGATACATTATTAGTGGAGGTATAAAATACTTATGTGCACTTGTGGGGGATTTTTTGGGTGGGGCTCAACTTCCCTCTTGCTGAGGACAGGAGGAATGGTGATGGGGATGGGAATGGTGATGGTCACTCACCTCCTCCTGGAGCAGCTGTGGGGTCCCTCTGTCCAGCTCTGCCATTGCTGCTGCAGCCCAGGGTGATGAGAGGACCTGCTGCTTGCTGCCTTCTTACTTCTTTCATTCTCATTTTGTTTGCAGTTGAAGAACTAATCAAGTAAGACAGATCTCCAGGAAAAGTGTAAGTGAGGAAAAATCCTGTATTTCAAAAGGCAGCTTCATCTATTATACATGAACAAAATTCTCCTAACACCATGCTCTGCCTTGCTTCTGCATATTGGGATTTATTTCCCCACCTCTCACTTAGGGGTTAGGGTGATTTGGCAGAGGAAAAACACCCATGGCTCCTTCTAACCTTTTTAATGGAAGTTATTTACAATGGTTTAATATTTTATAAAGAATACTGGCAGGAGAAAGGTGCTGTGTGAATTCCAGATTGTACCCAATGTATTAATTTTGAGTACAAATCACAGTTTAACAAAAGTTGGCTTCATGTGCAGGGAAACACCAGCAACACTGCCATGGAGAGTTTGCCCTTCAGCAGTCAGCTCTGGGCCTCCCTGGTTTGAGTCAAAAAGGATAAAAGCAGCAAGTAATGGTTGCCAAGCTAGAAAAAAAAAAGGTAGTTATTTATGGGAGAATGGCATCATTCATCATTTTCCACTTTGCTTTTCCCAATGAAATCTCTGAAATGACAAAACACGTTCAGGAGTAAGGGATGCAGGATTTTGGGCTGTGCTTAGAGGGTGGTTTTCAGGATGATGGATGACTGCTTAACCAAGTCACAGAGCTGGCTGGCACTGGCATCAGCAGTAAGTTTGCAACCCTGTGTGCCCTTTGACAGGTTCCTCAATGTCTCTGTGCTTGTGTGAGTAAAATGTGCTCTGCTGCTGGGTTTTTAAATGACGTTTAGTCTTGCCTGCCTGCTTCAGACCTGCCAAATCTTCACTGCTGAAACACTCTGTTTATTTACAGATGGACAGTGGAGCCAGGCAGCTCAAACACAGCTTTTAGCAGTCCCAGGAACACCGGAGAGACAATGAGAGTTCGCCTCAAAGGGGATGTGATCTGCACCCTCTTCCTGCTGGTGGCGCTTTGTTCTTTGCTCTACTCCCAGCTGGAGCATTTAGTCCCGGCAGGAAAGAAGGAGCCAGCACAGAGCAAGCCTCGAGTGGCACCAAAAACATTCTCTGATCCCAGAGCACCTCGGAGGCTGATGCCAGCAGAGGCAACTGCACCCCGACCTCAAGTTACCCCTGTCATGAGACAAAGAGAAGTGGCCAAAACCAGGGTCCAAACCACAACTCCACCCCCACTCACTGATTCTGCCTTCAACTTCAAGCTCTATCTCCTAAACAAGGATAACAGGAACTTCAACCTCCTCATTAACCAGCCCAGGAAATGCCGAAAGACACCGGGCGGTCCCTTTCTGCTCATTGCTATCAAATCACTCGTTGAAGACTTTGACAGGCGTGAGATTGTCCGGAAAACTTGGGGCAGGGAGGGTTTGGTGAATGGGGAGCAGATCCAGCGAGTGTTCCTCCTGGGAACACCAAGGAATAGGACAGTGCTGGCAACGTGGGAGACCCTGATGCACCAGGAGAGTCAGACATACCGGGACATTTTGCTCTGGGACTTCATGGACACTTTCTTCAACCTGACCCTGAAGGAGATCCACTTCCTGAGCTGGGCTGCTGAATTCTGCCACAACGTGAAATTTATTTTCAAAGGCGACGCCGACGTCTTCGTCAACGTCGAGAACATTGTTGATTTCCTCAAGAGGCACGATCCCACTGAAGACCTCTTTGTTGGGGACATCATCTACAACGCCCGTCCCATCCGCGCCCGCAAGAGCAAATACTTCATCCCAGAGACCATGTATGGGCTGAGCATCTACCCCGCCTACGCCGGGGGAGGAGGGTTCCTGCTGTCCAGCTGCACCATGAGGAAGCTCTCCAGGGCTTGCAGGGAAGTGGAGCTCTTCCCCATTGATGATGTCTTTTTGGGCATGTGCTTACAGAGAATCAACCTCAAGCCCATTTTACACGAAGGGTTCAAGACCTTTGGCATTGTTAAGCCTTCTGCTGCCCCACACCTGGAGACATTTGATCCCTGTTTTTACAAAGACCTCATGGTGGTTCATAGCCTGAAAGTTGCTGAGATCTGGCTGATGTGGAACCTGCTCCACAGCCCACGGCTTTCCTGCACTCAGAAGAAGCAGGTGAAGAAGCCTTTCCAGTGGAAGAGGAAAGCTCAGATAACAACACCAGCATCACCCCCCAGATAATGCAGGCAGAGGGCAGCACACACAGCAAACCAGCCAAGAAAGGGAGCCTGGAACTGACACTGCCCAGCAAACCAACCTCCTGAGTATTTTAGCACATCTTATTTACAACACTAAGAAAAGACAACAAACAATTGCAGGAATTTGCCCAAATTCCACATTTGCACATGCATATCAAGTGGGTCCCTCTGTACTAGTGAGTCCAAATAATCATAACATATATATATATAATTTATTATTATTTATTAGGATTATAGTAGTGCTTAGTGGGACAATGTGTAAAAGCACATTGAAAAATGCAGTCCTTGGACATTTTTCAGCATGGTTAGAAGCGTGAGAAATGAAAGAAGACACAGGCTAAGAACAGACACCAGGGAGCAGAGGGATCCTTGTCAACTTGCTACTTGACTTGGACTCATTGAAAAATGACCAAACAGGAACTAGGGTACAGGAAATTGAGTCCCTTTAGTGTCTGCTCACATCACATCACTGCTGCCTGGGTGGTTTTCCACAGGCCTGGTAAGAAGAGAACAATAACAGCTCTTGAAATGGGGTCCTACAGCTGCAGTTCAGGTGGATTACAGGAAATCAAACTGGGTGCTGAGGCTGGTGTGGCTGGTGGAGCAAAGGACAGGTAAGCAGATAACTAGAAAGGAGCAGACTTACAAAGGGTCTTTAGAGAATGGACAAGAACTTCGAGTTGATCACTTTGAGTCTTGATTTTCCATCATTCTTCTCAGTTCAAATACCTGCTCTATTGACATGCTCAAGATTCAGGGGACCAGTGGAGCAGGTTTTGGCACTTCCCTGAGCTCAGGCTCTCTGCACTGCACTGGCTGACGTTCAGGGAAAATTCAGAAGTCATCAGCAGGATCTGATTGCTCTCATGATCTGACCCAGATTTTCAGAAGATTTGCATCTGGAGAGATCCTTTGGCCTTTGCTTATAAGCATAACCCCACACAGAGCTGCTGCTTGCATCACATTTGGGAGCTGCTTCAAACCAGAGTGGACTGGGCTGGTTCCTACAGACCTTGGTCTCTTGCTCAGCACAGCCAGCTGCAGAGGGCAGCCAGGACTTTCATACTGCTGCGGGTGTCTTGTGAAGGCAGAAAGTTTCCAGACAAAAGGACTTCAGAATAAAAGTCCATCTAAATTTATTGCAAGAAATCAAAACCACACAGCAATCTTTCTGTTGGGCTTTCCAAGGTTCAGTCAGGAACTTTTTGAGTATTTTAAGCATCAGACAAGAACACTGAATTGCTCAGTTTTTCAAAGTACAGTCCAGACTTTGATGCATTTTGTTTTTCCCAACAGCAGACTACCTTAGAAGAATATACTTTTATCAGACATCAAAGCAGAAGTGAATTCCTCTAAATCAGGGTTACAAAGCTGTGAAATTCATGAGACAAAGAGCCTGAATTCACCTCTGATACTGTGTTTGTTAATTCTTTTACAAGTTTTTACCCCCTCAACAAAACTCCTGTCCATCAGAGAACCCCTGAGGATGGCACATCCACACAGCTTCAAAGGGAACTACAATCAGTCATAAAAGCCCCAAGTTCCTTTTCCTTGCACAGAGCCTGCAGCACAGCTGCCTTTCATATCCGTGTGTAAGCTCCCTCCCTGCCTCCCTCCCTGCACAGTTTGGGCTCAGTGCTGGCACTGACAATGCACAGAGAGAGCAGCAGGCTGGGAAAGAGCCAGTGGACAACAGCTTTACACATTGCTAATCTTCATCGTGAGTTCAAGCCTTACAACAATGGGTTTCCAAGAAATCAGCTTTATGGAAATGGAAAGATTTCTACATTTGAGATATTTTCAGGATGCAATCCTGAAATAGAAAATGTTCACATGAGCTTCACAAGGAGCTTTGCAGGGTGTGGAACTAAGCCAAAGCCTCACTGGTAGGACAAAATCACCCCTGCCCCTGTCTGCTATCATGTGTGATACTTGTGTATTTATGAGATTGTACAAAATGTATTACCTGGGAGTAGTTTACAGTTTGGGAAGTTATTTATACCATCATTAAAAGACAGCATGCAGATGTGCCTCTAGTTGTCAGAGTGAGTTTGTCAAGTACACCTGCACACATGTTGTAAGACTAAAACCACAGGCATTTTTCATTAAGACAGTAACATGAAAAATACATTATTCATTATTTTGGATAACTTGGTAAGTATTTCCTTATGCTGGACTTATTTTAATGGCAATGACAGAAAAATAAACAGAGTTTACCTTGCAATTTCCTATGAGGCAGCTAGTCAGGTTCAGCAGTCCTTATTAAGGTTTTCCTTTTACACTTGAAGATGCTGAGATTGGGTCCTCCCTCTATAATGTCTTGAGATCTGCAATCTATCCACAACACAGCATTTATGAGTGCATTTTGTCCCAGATCAAAGTTGTTCAACATCTGTGTTGACACAGTCTGTGCCAGCACACACCCTGATGGCAGAAACAGAACTGGAGTAAACTGTTCACTCCATTATCTTAGTCTATAGGATAGCTCATTGCTCTTATCCAGTGAATACCAGAGTCTCTCTTGATGAAAGATCCATCTGGTTTTGTTCTCCAGCCTCTGCTGCACGGCCTGTTTGACCTGGCTTTAAGTTTCCATTTGCCTCTGCAGCTGAGCTGGAATTTCACAGATGCCACGTGTGAGCACAATGCTCTGGGGAAATGCTGAGGGCTGTGCTGCAACCCCTGCAGTTTATTGAGTTCTGCTTGCTGCTATAGTAGGCAGAGGCTTTGACTTCACCCAAGATTGTTTCCTTAAGGATGAGGGTCTTTTCAGAAAACCCTAAAGCCCCAGGTGTTTATGACAACTGGCAGGAAGGACCCTCTACCAACCTTTCTGATGCCTCACAGAAACCCAAACCCCTCCTTTTCAGAATAATATTCTGAGTAGGTTTTATTAACTGGCCAATTGAGTGCACCAGTCATACTTGCTATAAATCTTTGCTTGACAATTTTTTTCATGACTAACCCAGAACAAGAAAACATGAAAACATCCTAAGTGGGTGCTACCAGTAGCAAACAAGGCAAGCAGACTTTCTCAGTATAAACTTCTGAAACTAATACAGTACAGTAAGTTTTATGGAGCCCCAAGGATCCACACAGAGTCAAGTTTTGGTCACTATAATGAGCAGAGCTGGCTTGAGCCTCACATTCAGCACCTCCAAGTGCATCTCTGGACACACAAACTGGTGGGAATGCCAAGATCCGTCATTCAGTCAGGCCACTGCAGACAGACATCACAAAAAAGGAAGCCAAAGAGGACTCTGAAGCAATTCAGTATCAAAATCTTCTGCTTCCTGTCTGCAGCTGAATTATTCATCTTTCTACAGCAGGTTCTCAGAAGCAAACCTCAGCTGCACACTCCAACAGTACAAAATAATCAAACGGCTCAGAGAACCTTCACTACACATCAGCACTGAGAACATTCCCTGGGGAGTGCTGAAAGACCATCAGATCAGAGAGAAAAAGAAGCCTATCCCAAAGGCCAGCATGAAAATCTGCTGATCTCCTGGGTTGTACCTCTTGCAGCTGGACTTGTAAGTCTCGGCAGCCCAAAAAATCAGCCCACCCCATTTCCCTAATGATGCTACTAACTGCAGTGACAGTTTTAAAAACCAGTAACACTTTTAAATACAATTTTTCATTACTTTCTAGGCCTATGATCAGTAAGAAAACCATACTGAGAAATGAGGGGGGAAAGCAAAGAGAAAATAAACCCAAAGGAGGAGCACAACTGAGTCCCTCCAGGAGTGGCAAACGGCTCCCCCACCATTCCTGGCCAGCCCAGTGCTCTCTCCAAACCATTCAGACTCAGCTCATGGATATTCTCTCCCCATCCCTTTCCCAGCCCATCTGTTGGCAATCCATGGGCTAAAACCTTGGGAAAAACCTAACACAGGTTTGCAGTGACAGCCTTGTCCCAGAGGGTGCCTGAGCTGGGTGGAATCGAGGTGTGACAATCAGACAAATGGTGACTACAGCCAGAGAAGCAGAAAAGGGTGGAACAAAATCTGTAACCTCCCTATTGTGGATGCAGCAGAGCTTACCCAGCCAGGAAAAGGGGTAAATTCAGGATTTCAGGGCTGCAGTTTTTCTGAGATGAGCAGAGGGGAAAAGGGAATACAGCAAATCAGGCTGGTTTGATTATTTAGTTGATTAGACTGCACATTGCATAATCATGCAGGGGTTTTTTGTGATTGGTATTTAAACTAAATGTCTCTCTGAAAGATAATAAAAGAATGAAACTAATGCACTCAGTGGAATTATATATATATAGTGTAGGTGGAAAGCATTAAGGCACTTAAAACCAGCTTCCAGAATTGCAATATGCAGTACTTTAAAATAACTAAAGGAGTAAAATTTAAAGGGGAATTCATTAATGTATGAAAAAGGTTACATTAAAGCATCACAGCCAGTCCAGAACAAGTTACTGTAACAATGGTGTCTTACACCACAGTGAGTGCCCAACTCTGCAAACTCCAGCTCACCTTTCCTGCTGCTTCAAGCACTTGTTTTTTCCAGATCATAAGGAGAAATTATTTCACCTGCTGGAAAAACAGACATGCCCACAAACACCACAAGAGCTTGGGATGTAAATTTTGACAGATAAACATTTTAACAGGGACTTTATTTACAGCAAAAATTCACGTAGGCAAAGAATGTGGTATTTAAGTTGCACCAGAGCCCTCCAAGTAACACATACACTCCCCCCAAAAAATCCTTCATGGGCTCTGCTTCACTGAGCCTATTTTTAATGCTAGTTACATCTTCAGTAAGATCCAACTTTCATTTTCCCCTTGTTTTACTTTAATTTCCCCTTTATTTTATTTACTTCAGCCTTACCTTTTCTCTGAAACAACCTGGTTCACATTTCCATGCAAAGAACCACCAGAACTAAGCAGTATTTTAACTCCACAGACACACAGTGAGGTATTTATTTGGCCACAGGTGCTGTGTCAGATTGTGGCTGACAGAGAGGAGGGGGCTTTGCACTGCTGTAATCAAGGTTTGAAAAAAAAGGTGTTTGTCAGGCAAAAGATGACACAGAACAATTGTAACTAGCATGGAATAATGTTTCTTGAATTGTAACACCAAAAATTATTCTGAACACAACCAGCCCAAGTGAAACTGTGCCAAATCAGACAACTTGGTCTTTGCCCAAATACTCTGGAGAAAGCAAGCAGAGGGCTTAGACATAACATTTCTTCAAAGTAAGAGCCACACTGACTCACACATGCAGATTTACTTTCAGTGTACATTTTGAGCCACCAAACACAAAAACCTAACAGAAGTTCTGACTTAGAGAAGTTAAGTGAATAACAGGTTCTAACACCAGGTAGAGTCAGCGTGCAGGGAGCAGCAACACCCTTGATTTCCTTCTGGAAAACAGCAGCAGGCCCCTAACCTCCAGCCAGCCCCAAAGCAATGATGAATCACCATCTTCTTGTAGTGCTGAGAGATTTTGTTTTAAACAGGTTGGATGGGAGCTCTGGAATGTGAACGATCATGATCACATGAATCAGTTCTCACACACCATATGATTAGTCTTTCAGAAAAAAAAAATCTGTTTAGAATTAAAAATGTGGCAGTTCCTGGCAACAGAAGATTACTTTTTCTTGTCAGAACTGCATTTTGGGGAACAGAGGGTTCTAGTATTACACAGCAGCACTTATCCATACAGCACTGCCTGGAGCCATCACAGGAGCCCAGGGACTGCTGGAAGGCCTGAAGAATGGGTGAAGAAATGTCAGCTTCACCTCCTTAAAGAAGGGCACAACAATCAGTTTTATTGAGTATAAACAAAATACTGTGGACAGTACTGCAGTATTCAAGTTAAGCAGACACACACAACAAACTCCTCACCTCTTTACAAAGGAAAACAGCACACATCAGAAGGGGATCATATGCACTACATGTTTTATTAAAAATGCAATTGTACTTAACTTCATATCAAACAGTTTTATCACATGAATCCAAAATGGTGGACCAGTGCACATGTTGCCAACATGCAGGATCTGTATCAAACCACACAGGATTATCACAAGGAGCAAGGCCAGCTGGCAAAGTGGGATCTGAAGCAGCCCAGATCTCAGTTCCTTTGGGAGGGGGAGGCAGAGCTGGCCTCTTGCTCCCCCCTTGAGCAGCCTTTGCCCAGAAGAGCTCTTGGTTCAGATCAGCTGCCTCATCCATCCTCCCTTCCTGCCACACTGCCATCCTTGCCTTGTCCCCCAGAGCTCCTCCACTCCTCTTTCTGATTCAAACCATCATTCCTCTCTACCCATTCCTCAACTTCTCATGCCAGCCAAGTCCTTAAATGCTCCACAATGCTTCTCTAATGCATCAGCTCAGGAACAGCTTGGCTTAGTCCAAAAACAAACAAATCAAAACATCTCAGTCAAACAAGAGAGTTGTGAACAGCTGCATTCACAAAGGGTGGGTGAGGAAATCCATAAAAGCAGCTCCACATTCTCTCTCCTGGTGCTTCTTCAGATCTGCCTCTCCCAAAAGTCAAATGCTTTGAGCTCAGCCCAGCAGCAACAGCCAAGATGCAAAATCACCTTTGATTTTTTATCTGTGCAGAGAATTCTTCAGTATCAAGAGGCTGACCTAGAGAAGCATATGGGTTGTTAAGAGAGAACTGTTAATTACCAATGCTATTTCAGTCACTAGGTCTCACCAGAGCATTACAAGTGAAGCTGGAAGCCACTGTAGTTATTAAACACCATAGGTTAGCTGCTGCTCCTGCTCTGTCAGGGTTCATGCTACAGCAGCAGGCCTGACCTCACTCTTCTGAAGAACTTCAACTCAACATGCTTGAGAGCAGGATAGTGGTGGCATCTGCATAGCCATTACTCAAATCATCCCATCAAGGACTTATCTCCTCTTGCAGCTTATCTGGAGCCTTTATTAGAAGAGGATGGATTAAAATTAGTTGAAGTTAGCATCAGGATTGCTGCCACATTTTAGTAACAAGAATCAGACCACAGGACTGTGAGCACTGAGCCCAGCAGCAGGCAGGGTCAGCGTGCCCTGCAGCACTGAGGAGGCTGCAGGAGGCTGAGGGCTCTGCCTGCCCACACTGCCAGTGCAGGAGTCCCCTCCCTGGTGCCCTGCATCAACCTTGGAGCTGCTTCAGGCCAGGGAGACTCCCAAAGCTCTTCTGTCAAGTCCCTTGGGGCACAAGAACACAGCAGAGAATTCACATTTGCAGCTTTCACTGCAGGCATTTCCTCCCTTCTGCTGTGCAATATTCCCCCTCTTTGAAGCTCAATTGATTTCCATGATCCCCAAGGGCCCACAGGAGTATAACAATCTCATTTCTGAACACAATGCAGAGCCCACGGTGCTATCGACCACAGTTAAAGACTTCTCCACTTCAGGGCAAAACCTTACAAAATGCTTCAATGTATCTTTCAAGTTAGGTTTGTTACTGTTTCTTTGGAGAACTTACTGAACTGGCTAAAAAGTCACTATACACTAGTCAGGTACTTGTAATACAACGGCTGAAAACCAGTAAAAAAAAATGGATAAGAAAACAAAAAGCAAGAACATCCATGATTTTATTACAAAAACACCCAGCAACTGTATTTAACACAAAAACAGTAACTGAGAGTCTCTTTTTATTTTTCTTTCAGTGTACATGCTCATTATTATTCCATTTAATTTACAGAAGGGCTATGTAAAATGAAATTAAAATTAGAGAGGAAACAAAAAGGAAGATTGAGGCATAGAATTTTCTTAGCAAGCAACGATCACAGGAGACAGCACAGATTGAACAGGGATTCAACAGGAGTGACACCTAGGGATAAAGGTAAACAGTAACTTTTTCCTTATCCATTAGATTCTCCATGGGGCTTTTTTGTTTGTTTTAGCAAAACAGTTTAGAGTATCACAGTATACAGGAAGACTAAATGGCAAAGAACATCTCACACACACACACACATTTATCCCTGCTACTGGTCCAGGATCCCAAACTTCAGTTAACATTCGATTTCCTATCTCTCATTCATTGATAAACTATACAGGATTACACTGTACATGGAGTTAAAATTACAAAAATGTCATATTTACAAAAATCTGTACACACATAGTAAAACTCACAAAATTGTCATCTATGTATCACAAGTTGCAACACCAAAATATTAAAAATGGGATAAAATTATACATTTCTCTTGTCCATTTTTAAAAAGGGTTCATTATTTCAAAGACAGACCACCTATTTCTCCCAAATAAGACTGGTAAGAGAACTAGAAACCTAAAGTATCCTCCTGGGATAAAATGTCGCGAGCAGCATCTCCCAACTAGAAAGAAGCCTCTATCCTGTCTGCTGGGGTGGGGTGTGCAGTTAGCATGTATGTACAGAAATGGTGAAACTACAACCAGCATGTCTTTGGCTAAACCTTTGGCATAAATTAAAATCATACATCAAAAGTTACAGAAAAGGTTATCTTGGTGATGGCGGAATTCCAGAATTTCTTTCTGAGATACCATTATATACAGCTTTTCTTTCTCTGAGGAAATAGAGTAGGAATAAAGGATTTTGGAACAGAGGCAAATGAGGCAACATTATTTCTTCGTTACATTTTTCACTAGTATGAAAAATTGTATCAAATCTTTTCATTAAAACATAATTCAATCATAGAAATAACCCCTTCCAGATTTTTTTTTCTTTTGAAATTGCATATGAAAAAAATTAGTAAACCAGCCATGACAGAAAAAAATTGTATCAGCATATCAAGTACATATTAGTGCAGGAAGGTGGATAAATTTGATCCACTGTATAAATAAGCTTTATGCGCAGTGTACATTAAATAACCACCACACCCCACTCACACCCAGTACACAGATGCTCCTCAGTGAAGATAAACGTTTATCAAGTAATTAAAGTGTATGTAGTGCAAATGTTACAACCAAGTATTATGCACATGCTACTTGCTTGGTTTAAAGTTACACAAAGATGTGGTGCCTGAAATCATGGACATATATACATCCTTGTCACACTTGGTACAATGTCCTAAGCCACAGAAATACCGAGGTGTTTAGATCTATATATATATACACACACGTTTTCTTAAAATGTGACCACCACATCAATACAGTAACACAAACAGACTAAAATCAATACCTGCTTCCAGATGCTCCAAGGCTCAGAAAGTTTGTGCTTCTAATTCTTGCAGTCATTACGTGCCCCTCTTCCATTTCCCCCTTCTGCCAGCTGAGAAGGAGGGACAGTCTCTTCAGGTCTGTGCTGCATAGGATGAGGGCAACGGAGAGGAATAAATGACGGCACAGGCACCTAAGCTGCTTTCCTCCATCAACAGTTCCATGCCCCATGATGAAGGGTTGAGAGAATTTCCTCTCCACACCGCTCCAGGGTGGAAAGGCTTATTTGAAAAAAAAATAAAATCATAACGTGCTTTCCATATTATAAGTGGCAGCAAATCAAGGCACGCTGTACTAATTCTGTAGCATTGAGATTAGCTGACTTTGCAGGGGATGCTCACTGGGGAAGGTCCGACGTTCTCAACTGGCTGCTGGGCCGTGTGGGGCCATACAGAGTAACAGAAGCTATGTGATTATTCTGCATCACCTGCAAAAGCACAGCAGGGAAAAGGGAAAGTAAACCAAGTGCTACAATAAACAGAAAATCAGAAGTATTAGAATGGTGAATACAGAAGGGATCTGCCTGAAGAAAGAAATCCCAACAGCAAATGACAGCAACAGGCTCTTGGCTAGTTCCTAAAAACAGTCTCTTAGATTTCCACAACAACACCATCTGCTCCAACCAGCCATGTGAATGTGTCTCCTGCTAGCACAAGTTCCAGGTGACAAACTTGAAGTTTCAGCTTTAACATGCCAATGTATAACCTCAGAGAAGAGGTTGCAAAGATCCCTCTTTCTGCCAACAGGCCCTAAAAATTATACCACTCCCATGCACTGGCTTTTATTGCAATAGGAAGTAAGAAGCCACTCATAGCAATAGCAAACTCATCTTCCCATGCTCAGACAAAAATAAAAGGTTTTTTCCTAACCTCAAAGATCATTCGTTGCAGTCCAAAGCAAAAGGTTGACCCAAATGGGTTAGTGTTGTTTGGAGATGATGACCTGAACAGAAAAGAGGGGAAAAAAATTTAAAATGGGTATGTGAGGATCAGGAACATCTTAAGGAGGAATAACTACTCAGCAACATAAGGTGAATTACAGCATCTTTATCATGGCTTTCATCCAAAGAAAGCAGCTCTACATTATGCAACACCATTGCTAGACTCCAAGTGAGCCAAAGGAAACTCTGTTTGATGCTACAGAGCTATTAATAACACTTGGGGATAAAATGGGAAAAAAAAAAAAAAGCCACTAGTGACCTCTACAGGAAAACTCTCCTGCACTTAACTTGAACAGAAAGAACCCTAAAAAACCCCCAGATACACAGGAAGAGAGAAGCACTATGTTACTAAACATTATTTTTGTGCAAGATCCTTTCCTTTGTGTCTCAACCTCTACCATATGTATTTACTATATGTAGTCTATTATTTATATTTACTATACACTGTCTATTAATCAACTGGATTTAGCATGTTAAGACTAACCTATATGATGCTGAAATAGAATAATCCAAGTTTTATTAAACAGTATTTTTTACTAAGATCTATGTCCCCCTTTCTTCCAGGTATTTCTGGATTCTACATTGACAATTTCTGTTGACTGCAATGAATTTGAGATTACAGCCAAAAAAAAACCCTAATGAATATTTACCTTTTGTCCTTTCTTGTAAACTGGTCAGTTTTTCAAATTGCATGTCTGAGCCATTTGAGATGTGCTCAGTAAAGCGCTCTCTGGTTGAACTACTCTCTACAACACAGATGGAAAAAATAGAAGGGCTCTATGTCATCACTATTTCACCTCAGCTTTACTTCATTCACATGGCTTCTGCTCTAATCATCTCACTGGCATAACACAGGAGTAAAGGGGAACAAAGGGCACAATGATTAAGGGTGGGGGGAAAAAAGAAAAAATCAAAGTCAAAATCATGTGAAAGTCTGATAAAAGTACATTAATTTATCTGAAATTGCTGTGGTATTTGCACAGTACCCATCACTTACACTTGCACTGAGATAAAAATCATTGTTTCACATCATAAAATGATAACTCTGCAAACAGATAATGCCCATTTAACCCAGTAGCCACCTCAATGCCTGCAGAAACACAGGAAATTTAAGGGCTATTCTCTCTTCAGTCAGCCTAGAGGAACTGTAGAACCACATATGTTCATAAAAAAAAAAGCTTCTTCAGACAGACTGCTGTTGTATATGTTATCATATGCATATATACTGTGCTATATAACGTCATGTTATTGAAATACTTTATGAGTAATAAATAGTTTTTATACTTTCTGTAAAGAAAAAGACTTGTTAATGCATTGTTCACTCTGAGATCTTCTCTGGATTTTGCATTTCAAGGAATTTTGGAAATGCTTTCACTTAGCATGTCTGCTTATTTCCTCTGAGAGCAGCTATCTCATCTTGTTAGTGGCCAAAAAACCCCTGAAACTTTAACCAGCAAAGCAGTACAAAAGTAACCAGTGCCATAAACACTCTTCCTCATCCTCTGTTGTCAACCCAGTCCTTGCCAAGCAAAATAAAGAGATTTTTACCTGTGAAGTACCACTGGCTTCTCTACAGGGTGCCCCAGTAGATCCTGAATACTGTCCCACTGTAAATACATCAATGAATTTGTGTTAAACTGAGGCACAAGAAAACTCTTCTTCTTATCTAGGAAGAGTGCCATGCACATTTGTTTGTGACAAACCTATTTGTTGAATAAACCTGTGGTTGTATTTACAGAAGTATTTTGTGACTGGAGCCATACTCAATAATGGAACTATCCATTGCTAGGGCTAGTAAATTCTCTAAAGGTATACTCTCATTTTTGTCTAAGAATAGTTTGGAATTAGAATTAATATAAATATTTCTATTGGTCTTATGGATAAGATGTTGCTGGAAAGTCTTGTGGCATTTTAGGGGTACCTCAGAGAGCACAGCAGCTGTAGGAAACTTCAACATAATATCCTCTTACATACCTTTGCAGAGAGGAAAAATAGCCCCACTGCTACCTCTCCCATAAGTCTTTCCTTGATTTAAGCAACAGTATTGGAGAAGAGGAAAGCTGCACTATTTAATGATTGGGAAGTGTCCAGCAGTTTTCCTCCCTTGAACCAGACTCCAAGAAGCTGCAGTTTCACACACAAGACTGAAATAAGTCAAAGCACTGAAGGGAGTAAGTTAATTCAAATCAAAAAGCATAGAATGGCATCTTCCAGACTGCTGACTCCAATTTTTCTTCCCAGTATGGGACCCAAAATTCACCAAGGAAAGCCTTCATTTGGCACCCCAGGAACCCAGAGAGCAGCAGCGACCGTGGCTGAATGCTGACTGCAGAGACACTGATGAACAGTTTTTGAGAAGTTTTTCAACTCTATGCAGCTGTCAAACATGCAGCAGCAGCTGCCCAGCTGGGAAGTTCATTTAGGTGGTAAGGCTGTGGAGCCTTCAAGGAGTCTGCTGTCATCAGGAGATGTCACACTGGCAGTGACATTTTTGAAAGGCTGCTACCAAAGAAACATCCCATTACTGGTGCCCTTCAGGAGAAAGTGGAAGGGCACTGGACTCTCCTGCTCAATAGCCCATGTATTCAAGAGCTCTGTGAGAATTTTCTTTAGGAACATGGCTCCAGCTAACATTCAGCCACCACTGCTGTTGTTTTCCCCTATCACTTATTTCATTATTTCTACCTGCAGCTGTGTTAAAATGCAAGCTATGCCATAATGTAGTAATTTAGTTTACTTGAGGAATGCCATTACAAATTAATTAAATCTTTTAACACACCAAAATATTTAAAACACAAGATACACACTAACTTTTGGCCTTCTACTATTCCACTTTAAAACAGCTTGATACCACTGCTGTAATTTCTTTGAAGTGTGTTGTAAAGTTGGCATGAAATCATCAGATGGTTTAAGAAAATTAGGAAACCACTCAGTTCTGCACAGGCTTACCTTGCTGTATGTTGTACATGTTTCTGTCTGTGAATCAGCACTATCTATGAAACAAACAGAAAAGCTTTTATAGCTTAAGCTTGAACAGTCCCCTACAAAATCCTTTGTTTTGGCATGTTAATTCAGATAGCAGGAGACACAGGAGCATTAGATCAGGTCATATACAAACCTACCAGCATTCACTAGCAATCAGAATTGTCAGTAACACTGACTAAATGCCAGTTAAGGTGATAAAGCAAACCTCCCTATTTAGAGCATGTCCCAACTTTAAGACTATAAAAGCCTGATCTTAATCTTAGATGGAAGAACACCACTGTAGAAGAAACTCCATCTCTCTGCACTAAGCTAACAGGCCCAGCACAGCCACCCCAGGAGGTAACATGATGTGCCACTCATTAATTCCAAAACACTCCACTTCACTTGGAAAGAAAACTGGCTAAAAGTGACATCTGGGGACTCAGGAGCTGGCAGGCCTGAAATCAGTTAAAACATCACTCTTCCAAAATAAAGATGGCAGAGAGCTTGGGAATCACAGCCTACCTATTAAAAATAAAAGGTCAGCATTGCATTTACAATTACAGCCTTTAAACAGGAACTGTTTGCTGGTGGTTTCAAGTACTTTCATACATATCTTACATACATATATTTGGGTACTCCTAAATACTGAAAGGATGTTCCCAAAGCAGTGGGGATGGACCTAGACACTAAACATGTCAGACAGAGCTTTCAGTGAAGTTAAAGACCATTTGCTCCTCTGTAAACATGCTCTTTGTGCTGGGAGTTCAGTGTCTGTGCAACTTGAACTCTGGCTCTTAAGTTATCATCTGAACTTGAAGTACAAAAGGGAACTAATAAAACTGCATCAGGCCCTGCCACCAGAGGGAAGAAGATGGGCTCTTCAAAACTGTTACAACATCTGTTCACAACTTGTTGCGTGTCCTGGATATAAGCTAGAGGCCAGAAAAGCTGGTTAGAAATGCCAAATAAACAAAGAACCAGACATTAAGAATTAATTCATAATGCTACTTGAATAAAATTAATCACAAATTAATGCTTTGATGTACAATAACCTAAGGGAAAATAATTTTAGAAATGAGAGTCTTCATGCTCATTCTCTTGGCTGAAGTACAAATCAACTTTCATGTAAGCCTGTACACATAAACATTGTTTTTCCAGGCTTTTAATCCTCCATATGCTCAAACTGCTGTGACAGCCACAGGAGGACTGCACTTTACACAGCAAGCAAAGTGCTTGCAGTAAATACCAATCAGAATGGGGAAAACATCTCTGGCCAAAACCTAGGCAGCATCTGGCATTCCCTGGATAATCCAAATACCTTCCCAGTACACATTTTTTCTGATGTTGAAGAAGGCTACTCCATCACTGATCTTCAGACAGTGTTCCCCTACTTTGCTGAGATTAGTTACTGCACAGAGCTGGGAATATCTGAGTACCTTGCCAAACCAGCACTACTGATTACAGATTTCTTTTTTCAAATAGCAATTTTCAGGTGAACACAAACAGACATACTTTGTAGCACACAGAGCCAATCTGGATGCTTATATTCATTCTCAGATAAACCAGATTATATTAAATACCAGTGGACTGGACAGATGAGCTCAGACTAACATTGCCTTACAGATTTTGAGCCTCCAGGTACAAGGTAATTTATTTTAGCAGAGCAGCAGCATTACAGGTATTGTGATGTTGCAGCTAAATATTTGCATGATCCAAATAAGTGAAGAGGTAGTGTAAGTAAAATCAGAGAACTGCTACCTTGCCCTGAAGTGTCTTTTCCACTTAAACAGAAACTAATCCCAAAGCTTCTTCTGTCTCAATGACTGTCACTGTTAGCATCCTCTGATAATGAAGCACAGAGCCAAGAACTGATCCCAGCTCCCCTTGGAGCATTCTGTGCCCCTGCAGGAGGACAGCAGGGAAATGCTCACCTCTCTTAATGACGAGTGGAATCTTGAACTCACAGCGATGGTAACTAGAAAGTGCAAATTGTAAAGCTATTAGAGAACAGAGAAGCCAAGATAAACTGCACAGCCACACACTTACAGCTCTTAATAATCCCTTTCATGAAAAGCCATATCAATAATAAAATGAAAGTGAGGATCTATGATAGCAGATTAAGTTCTCAGTTAGATTTTCTACATCAAAAAAGGCAGCAGCCTGGGAATGTCCTAATACAATTCTCTAGAGGACAAAAGTCCTTCAGCATCAATTACTCTACTGTTACACAGAGTGGATGGAGAAATATTTAGCTATGAAACAGCACTTAGATTTTTCTGTCACTAACTGCTTTAATCAGACATCCAATCACTAACTCATACTCCTCCTCTAAAGAGTTTACATTTAGAAAGTATTGAAAACATGTTCAGAAGCGTGAGATTTTTAATCACTAATTGAAATCACATTAGGAAGAAAACAGCAATGTAGCTCCCAGAAAATGGTAAGACATTTAAGACATACTTGCCAGTATATATAAATGCATTTAAAAGTAAGAAGATGTTACTAATGACATCTGCAACCTCCTCAGGTTACTAGATAAACCAAAGAGACTTAGGAAAAAATATTGTAATTCTATAAAGAGAACATAAGATTTCCTTTTCAGTTGTTTTAATGCACTCTTTAATAGATGAATTCTGTACACTCACATGTTAAAGTTGTAATGACCAGGATAATTTGTATGCAGGACAAATTTCTTCACTTTGTGAGTGTTTGCATCAAAGAGAATATCCTGTTGAAGACACAAAACAAGATGAAGCAATTTGGGTGGGAAGGTGATGTTCCCTAAACTAACCTGCAATTACTTAAAATAGCCCCTGTATAGAGTGACATACACTTATCTCACTGAAAATGAATCAAATTATGAAAAGTAGTATTTGAAAATAAGACTATTTGTAAATTCAAATAACACATTTCCTCCAGCACTCAATCACAACTGCAGCTTCATTTGCTAATATTGGAAAGTTTTCTAAGGAGGTCCTGTTTTTCTGCATATTATTTATAGTAATGTAAACTAAAGCAAAACAGCTGCAAGGAGGAACATGAAGATTTAACTACACCCCACAGCTCAGCAAGCTTTCACAGCTGATGCTATGGCACACTTGCCTCAGCCCTGTGGGACAGGGCATGGATCTCAGGAACAAGAACTAGTTACCTATGCATCAGGTACTACAGAAAAAGGAGAAAACCTAAGAGGCTACCAAAGTGCAGAGAGCCCTCCATGTGGAGATACAATGCTGTTGATTAAATTTGCAAGTGTTACTTTTCATATCCAGAGATTCCTAAGGCAGCAGTCAAGAGTTTTGCAGCCTCTCATTTCTCACAGCCTTTAGCCTCCTGAAAGAATTGCTGTGTAACTAAATCATAATTTTATGTGAATTATTGTTCAGGGAAGCTTTCCACTCACCACTCCAAGTGTGAAATAATTGAAGAAGTAGTCATTGCACTTTGATGGAACCTGCTTATGGGGCGAGGGCGAATGGATTTTCATCTGCAAGAAATACATGTTTCAGATGCATTCAATAATGCTTAAAGATGAATGCCTTTAATAACAACTCTACATTCAAACAAATTGCTGTAATCTCATTTGAAGCCTTTGTTCAACTAAGGAAGATACTGTGCTTCATGACAGGATTATCTTGCAGCAGCACAGTGACACATCAGCTTTTTTAGTTATCATAATTAAAATGTTTACTTACATTATGTTGTGTAAAAACATTAGGAAAAGATCAAAGTATATGCTGAGGTTATTTTACATACACTACAAGTGAAAAAAAATTTGGCAGCACACACTTGCTAAGGGACATTTGGGATACAAAAGCACTCCCATTTGTAACAATTCTTAAACCAGTTAACATTACATAATTTGATTTTTTAAATAGATTTAAATAGATTTGCATCAATTTAGATTTTGAAAAAGCTTCTTAAAACCTATTACATAATGGTTCAGCCTGGTCTATTATGTCAAGTAATATGCTGAGCACTTGTAATTTGTGCTATATTAAAATGTTTACTTACATTATGTTGTGTAAAAACATTAGGAAAAGATCAAAGTATATGCTGAGGTTATTTTACATACACTACAAGTGAAAAAAAATTTGGCAGCACACACTTGCTAAGGCACATTTGGGATACAAAAGCACTCCCATTTGTAACAATTCTTAAACCAGTTAACATTACATAATTTGATTTTTTAAATAAATTTAAATAGATTTGCATCAATTTAGATTTTGAAAAAGCTTCTTAAAACCTATTACATAATGGTTCAGCCTGGTCTATTGTCAAGTAATATGCTGAGCACTTGTAGTTTGTGCTACATGGCAGTTCAACTTCACTGACCTTGCCAAACACAAGCACTAGGATGAGACTGAGACACCAATGAACAAAGTCTGTGCCTGAATGAATTCCCTCACCTTGTCTTCAGACTTGTAGAAGACTTTGTGTGGCGAGCCCAAGGTGCTGAGCACATCCTGGCAGGAGTCACCGAAGTACACGCAGCGCTCAAATACCCGCATCTTGGCATCGGCCAGAACACCCGGGCCACAGCCTGAGGAATGGAAAACAACTCTACATGCATCCTTCCTGACCACAGAACACAGCAGTGAATCAACACCAAGAGGTTAGCATTCCTCCATTTATCACAAACCAAACAGCTGCACTCCTCAGACAACAGTGCCAAACTAAATTTAACCATTTACTTTGCAACAGTGTAAACATTGCTTATCAGAGCAGTGCATGTGCTGGTTGTTGCATGGTTCCCCATTTCCACCTCCAACTTCAGCCATATACCTTCACTTCCTTGCCATTCACATGGACATGACTTGGTTTCCCAGCCCATCTCAATTTATCAGCTGGCTATTAGCAGTAAATGCCAGGAATTATTTCTATCCCTAGAATATTCTACTTTAGCAGCTAGAGATTTATCTCCAGCTAAAAACATCGAGCGCCTGAAGTGAAATCCCTCATCCACATTAACTGTATCACAAAACACACATTCTTTACTCAAGATTCCCATAACTTACTAAATCAATAGCAAGTACATCCCTGTGCAAACAACATTAAAGCAGATCTTATTGAATAGCCATGACACAGATGAATTGCTGACAAACGTTACCAGATGTTAGGAAATGGAAAGATGTTGCAGTTTGTGAGCCCACTTGCTTTCAGGAATGCAGCATCTGACATTTACAAGAATGCCAGTACACATATGCAGCAGTTACTGCAAAACAGGATGTGCTCTAAATACACACTTAGCTTTCCTCCCTATGCATTATTTATGTAGCTAGTTACCTGCTAAAATAAATCAGAAAAATCCAATTCAGTCAACCTTGATTTCTTAAGCCACAGTAACTTCAAATTAATACATAGGCAGGAAAACTTGAGCTAGAAAAGGTGTGTAATATGTTTTACAAGAATTTCTACAAACTTTGCAAGATAAGAATGGCACATGTCCAGATTGCCTCTCTGCAAGTTTGTCTGAACATCAATGATATTTTAATAATTATTTTACTCATTGATGTTTCGTTTAAATGGCATGCATACACATTTTTAACAAAACTTGACACTAAGTGTCCAATTTCTCAAAATCATTTACATAATTATGATGCTATAGCTAACTCCCTCCCCAGTACATGAGGCTAGAGGTACTCTGCACTAGACAGTTCTACCTTCTCTTCCTGTCTAATAAGAGAAGCAAAGTAGGTTTGAAAATATCTGCTCCATTTTCATTAATAATTTTTTATTCTTCATCTATAATTTTCTTTTTTCAACTTTTGCATATATTCCTCAATATACATAGAGCTAGCAATCAGGACAGGTGAAAAGCTGAGCCTCCTAATGAAAATTGTTAAAAATTGTTTTTCTTAACATTGTCAAGTCTCAAGTTATGGTAACTGAACAAGACTCCTTTGCAGCTGTTACATCTTGCCCTAATTTCTAAGCACCCTCCCATCCCTGAGAGCACATAAAAAATACAGACTCATGAGCCTCTTTTCACTTTCACCACTGTCTCCTACAGTAAATGAAAGTAGAACAGAATGAGAAGTGCAGTTTAGTGCTGCAGCACTAACGTAGCCACTTGCTAGCATTTTTAAAGCCTTCCAGATTTAATCACAAAAGTATCAATACCATACAGCTCCCTGGAATGCCAGAAAATGCACACACATGCAAGGTTTCTTGGTTTGTCATGGGTTTTCTTAGTGATGTACTGAGAACAGTGATCTGTTTTCTTTTACATACATCTGGAGACAAATTCCATTTCTGCAAACATATTCTAAGGACTTGGAACATGTGAGGGCTCCAGTTCCCAGTAATTTCTCCAGGGTTAGGAAAATGCAGCATCAGGGAGATTCACCTTCAAAAGGATTTAACTGGGTTTTGTTTCCAATAATTCAAAATAAGGTAGATAGAACACTTTGCAATCACTTACTAAATCATCACAAATAACCTGTGCCTAATTTAGACAGGTTTACCCTTCTTTCCCTGAGGGGAACAAGCAGTGCAGTGCTCTGAGTGTCTCCAATACCTGCAGTGAGCAGGCGAAGCCGTAAACCTGAGGGTCCAGTTCCATCTCGCAGAACATCGACGTTCTCAGCATACACATTCCCAAGGAAACAGCTGAGAGGCATCAAGGGAGCCCTGAAACCAAGCAAACAAAACGTGCACGGGATTTGCCTCACCTTCAAATTTTCCTGTAACGAGCTGGTACCAGTTCACTGGAACAGAGCACATTAATTTTGACAAAGCTGCACATAACTGAGACTGAAGATTAAAAGTTGAATTAAACAGAAGGAGGAGAAAGTGTGGGGGAAAAGGAAGAGGAACAAGAAAGCACTCAAATGCAAGATCTTTACTGTTAATGAAAAAACCAGCAAGTTTCAAAGATTCCAGGAATCAAGGAACTACAGAAACTGTACCAGCATTTGGATATCACCTATGAGGTGTCAGCTCAGATTTCTCTTAGGGAAAGTGAAGTTGAGGAGATTTTAGAGCTAACTAAATCCTTGAACTAGGCATATCACTCAAATGCAGCAGAAGACCTTTCTCTGTGATGCTCTCACTGCTCTTGGGAAGCTACTGCATAGCCCAGAACATGAAATCAGTTTGTGCAGGTACACCAAAGAAAACTATGCTGCTTTACTGGGGAAGTTCTCAATTTAATTCAACACCAATATTACTTTAGAAAATAATCACAATCCCAAGTGAGATATTTTTAATGGAAAGGCCTTTTAATTTTCAGCCTGTATATGGTCCCTAAAATTCCCTGTTCTTACGTTCCTTCTTTGGGTGAATGACAAGCTAAAAGTTGGGCTTTGAGCTCCTTCTCAAACACAAAACAGAGCCCCATGCAACAATCAGTGCTTTCACTAAAGCTCACCATGTCACAGATGGGCACAGACAACAGCACTTTTCTCAAGTGCACTTATTTCTAATTAGGAGACAATGTCTGTATAAACTAAGCTCCCTCCCTTCTGAGCAGTAATCCAAGGATGTGTTTATCTCCTGGCCTTAAAACTCAACTGTCTCTGCAAAAATACCATCTTATTAGTTTGGGTATTTCTAAGATTAGGTATCTCAGAATCCTAGAATGATTTGGGTTGGAAGGGACCTTAAAGAACACCTAATTCCAGCCCCTCTGCCATGGGCAGAGACTCCTTCCACTGGGCCAGGTTGCTCAAAGCCCCATCCAGCCTGGCCTTTAAGATAATAAGCTCAGTCCGGTATCTGCAAATACAGTGAACATATGGCAGATTATGCATATGGCATATTTCATTAGTTTTGTTTAGTAAGAGAGTTTAAGACCCTCGATAGGGCCCTGCCATGACATAAATATTATCAATATCCTACAAGCTTACAGACTGCCTACACCAAGTTTGATTTGCTTAGAAAGATGTCATCAGCACAAACAAAATCTAGAAGAATAGCCTAAAAATGTGTTACTAAATTCACAATGTTCCCAGGTTTAATTCATTTTCAGGTCAATTGAACTTGCCTACTTCAGCTGAACCAAGCTCATTTTACAGTAACATAAACCAACATTTGATTATAAGGTCCGAGGACAACACCTACAGAAACCTGGCTGAGGCTGGTATCTAAAGGCATTCTGCACATTATCAAATTAATAGAAGACCCAAAGTGAACTAAAAAAATATACTAATCTATTTAGCAATGGCAAAGTACTAAAGAAATGATGGCAAGAGCACGAGCAGCTGCACATACTTGGTATCCTGCAGACTGTTTCCGTTGTAGATGTACATGCGCTTCACAGTCGCGCCATGCGGAATTTGCAGAGAGGCCAGACCGTGGGCAAAGTTAGGCTGGGGAAACACAAAATCACTCCTGTTACACAACACAGCAGGCACTTCAGCTTAAGGTCAGAAATTGCTTTAGAGATGCTGTATATGCTTACCAATTCAAGCAAGTCTCCATCACAAGACAAGGGGGTAAAATAACAGAAAACCCAACCTCTAGGTGGTGTTTCTGTTCCACCACTCCTGGATTCCTGAGCTGGGGTGAAACACTAGTCTGACAATTAGCCACCATGTGAACTGAGAATTCAAGTTTTTCCTTGGTTTGATCATGGGTAGGTAGCAATTTCCAAGTACTTGTACTGATACACTGTGTTTAAGGTCTAAGAAATCATCTGTCTTAAAGGAAAACTTCCCTTTTTTGTCTCCCACTGCATTAATTTCTGCCTTCTAACATTTTTGCTGGTTTCCAAGATGCCTTATCTGATGAACAGAGACTTGTTCATTAAATATTCTTACACATACTGTTTTGACAGAGATTTGAGTGCTCTCATCAAATAGCAAGCAGGCTTAGGAAGTCAGATGGACTCTTACTGCACTAGAAGAAGGAATTTCTTTCCATTCTGAATGTGACAGGGCATTCAAGACCAATAACATACTTTGCTGTCACCAGACAGAAAAAACCCTATCTTTGTCACAAGCAGTCAACAAAAACAAGATGCACAATATGCAAACTATTACCTGGTCTGCTTTAGCAGGGCATCATCTAAGGCACAAAATTCTTAGGAAAAGAATTAACCTAGAACAATAACTTTCGCTGCTGTAGATATTAAGAAGGGAACCTCCACTACTTAGCAAATCTAGAGATGTCCCAATTTCAATTCTCATCCTGAATTTGCCTAGAACATTAATACTTTTTGCTTTTTAAAGTAGTCAAACTTCAGATTACTGAAGTGAGCAAAGGTTTTCATGTTCTCCTCACCTGCAGCTTGTTTCCAGCTATACAGTAAACTCCTAAGTTCCCTTCATAGTTTCCCCATTTCCATAAGCAGAAGATAACACTGCTTTGTTAAGTAGCTTAGCATTCCTATACAATCTTCCCTGAACTTGACAGATTTTGACAGATTCAAATTTGACTTCACTCTGCAATCTTTTCTAATGCTCCTCTCTAAAAATTTCCAGAAAGACTTGTCTTCCCTGTGGACTGCTTCATAGTACTCTGTTTTCAAAACAATCCTACTTCTAACCTGTTCCTGGGGAGACTTTGGCATTACACTCTGCACAAAGAACATTTTACTAACCTCACAAGAACAACTGAATGAGACACTTAGAGAATGCAAAATTACTTTCTTCACTGTTCTAACAGTTTGATTTTAACATATTTTAGGTAGTTCTGCAAGAAGCAGGGAGTTGGTCTCACAGGTTCCTTCCAACTTGAGATATTTTATGATCTTTTCAAATCTTTGGTGAAACAATTTACTTCCTCAGTAGTTTGGCTATTTCATTCATCAATGCCCTGGGAACTCTTGCATGAAAAGAAACTACTCTTTGTTGGGGCATTCTTTTTGTTTGCCTTATTAGGTTTCTATTCACCTTCCAATATGAAACCTAACTGACCTTCACTACTGCTGAACAATAACTTCCCCTGGTTACCCCCTGTGACATGTCAACCACAACCACTAAAGGACTAAGCTGTGACAAAGAACATGTGTCATCATGTTGGTTGATTTCTTCTTTGTTTTGGCTCTTTGTATGCTCCTTTATTTTAATGCTTTTTAACTGGTCAGGGCAGATCACACAACTGAGAGCATTTCCATCTTCACACAAAACAAGTTACACATACATTTTCATCAGTACAGAAGGGAACCACAGAGGACCTGATCTTGTTTCCACTTTAGATGGGAATTTCCAAAGATTTCAGAGAATGCAATAATGCATTTAATTATTCAGTAACTCATCCAAACATTTGGTGAATATGCAAGCAGGCATTACAAACAAAATTCATTCATTTGGCTTGCTAGAAGCACTCATACTGAAGGACACTGAAGATGAAAATGTATTTTATGAAGTCTATGCTACTTTAGTTGCATAATCACTTCAATAAAATTCAAAAATATCTGATAAAAGAACAGCCTCCCAGTAGATTGCTTAATATTTATGTATTTGCATAGACAGCACTCATATTTTTAGAAGACTCCTTTCACCAACAGAATTGCTAGTCCCAGTTCATGATGCAAGCAAAACCCCTAATCACACGCCTTTTGTCAACAGGAAGTAAATTTTTAACTTTGAGATGGTTACATAGCATTAATAAGAACACAACAGAGGAGTTTAATTCCTTCCAAATTACTGGTTTCTTTTGTTTGCAAAAGACAGCAAGACACAATGTAGGTGATACTTTGCGAGTACCACAGAGGCAAAAAGAGCATCCATTAACTAAGAACGATTGCTGACCTCGTACTTCGGGGTTTCAGTCCAGGAGTCCAACTGAAAAGAAAATGACAGTCCTCTGAAATTGAGGTGAAAGAGTTGCTCAGCTGAGTTATACACTAGAAGGGAAAAGAAAGTAAAAACAGTGTTACCAAAATAATCTAAGAATTCTCCAGTTCATATCTAACAGCACCTTCATCATCTCAATGAATTAGTTACATCTCAGAATGCAGGAGGAACACAATTACACTGGTCCATAACAGCTTTGCTTTTAATTTCATACAGTAAAAATACAGCAATAAGAGAAACCATAGATTCATTACAGTTGCCTCTGCAAGCCTGCAGGCACTAATATGCAATACATATTATACAACATGACACAATAAATTATACCTTAATATTTCTAAAGTAGTTTAAATAGCCACTATTGGTACAAAACAATTCTGTTCATTGTTATGTAAAGCATTGCACAGTGTTAACCAGAAAGTCTTTGAGAGAGATGTGCAGAGAACACGGATCATTTGCTCTTTCACACACGGGGAGTTCAAAGGAGAGCTCACCCTGTGAGCTGAGTTCCACCTCTCCTCCCAGAGGAGCTCCCATGCCCCAGTCGGCTCCGTGCACTCCCGGCTAACACTAACACGGCCCAAGGAGGAAATGCTTCAGACACACAGGTCCTAGGCCACTTACAATGATAATTAAAAATAGCATCACCAGAAACAGCAGCCAACCAGTCAGCTCCCACAAAGAGCACCAATAAATTAGAGCACACACAGACTTCCAGCTGTCACCACATCACGAGATGTCCTGATTCATTGCAATCAATTGCACAACATCAACTACAAAAACAATAAATGTCGTCCCAGTACTTACTCTAACAAGACATGCTGTTTTCTGAGACTGTGGAAAGATTAAAAAACAATCCCAGAAGACTGAGGGCTTGGGAACTGTTTTAGGATTGATTTTACAAACTCCAACCTGTGCCCAGTAGCCACTGGGGGAACAGAGTGTTCTAGTAACACAGAGGATCTGACAGCTTGAAAACACCAGAGGCTTAAAACAATAAAGAAACCCTGTAAAAGAGAAACTACTTTCTTCTACTTTACCAAAGGAATACCAAAGGCTCAATATTCCTTTTTTCTTATGATGTTATATTTAAAATGACATCGCATAGAGAGAAAATGCATATAAAGAAATATTTTATACCCTCACTCCCACAGCATCTTTCAAATGTTCAACTTGAAAGACATATCACAGGGTATCTGGACAATGCCAGGCCACCCAGGATAGAAAAATAACAGTTGAGCAATAAGCATTAAACTTTCAAAAGTTATTAATTTGCCTTTTCTACAGAATGTGCTGGCTAAGAGTCTTTTCCACGCTTGTCACTGAGAGGAAAACGTGTGGAGAAAGGGAAATGTTTTGATCGGCAGGAAAATTATACAAATCTCTCTCATGTGATAAATTATGATACATCTTTTCCAAAGCCCACAGCCAGCTGGAGAACTATTTTTCCCCTAGTCATGCCAAGTGTGATATCTGATTATACAAATTGCATCAGTTCCCATCCCCTGCAATGTTTGTTGATGCTTAGGTTTAAAGGGCAAGGAATTTTTTTATTCTTGGGAAGTTCTCTCATGTCCCCTTCAAAACCACAGATCACAACCACATGATTGAACAAGGTAAGGATTTTTTGTATTATTACTTTAATTTTTTATCACACAGGTACCCTGTAAATTCCATTCAAAATTGCTGATAGAAGCAAAAAGACTCTTTCTTTGCTACTGCACTCTAGGTGGGGGATAGGAAGGCAGCAGAGCGTGACCAGCTGGGAAATATTTCTGTAGAGCTGACAGGACAACACCACCAACACGGCTGCAAAGTGGACACAGCTTCACTAAAACAAGAGGCAGATCCAAAAGTCAATTCTTACTGGTATCAAGCACAAGACTTTTTTGGCACCTTAGGGGAAGGTGAAGTCCAAGAGTTAGAGAGCCAGAAGACAGCCAACCCCTTCATCCTTGCAAGGCCACTGGGGTAGGTGGGAGGGAGGACTTTTCCTTCCACCTTATGACTTGAGTTCAACCCCACAGCCCTGGTCCTTGCTGAATGGCACTTGGGCACAAAGCCACATCCATGAGGACTCAGGACAGGATGTGGTTTCAATAGAGCCACTGGCAAAAGCAAGCCCTTCCCAGCAGGAGGTCAGGTCACAGAATCATGGAAATGTGGGATAAAAATCTTGGCTTTGACGAAGCTGTTGACCTCCAAAGTGGTTGTATTTCAATAAGCCCCATGACAAAGGTACTGCAATGTTTCAAACTAACATTAGCCAAAAAGTAATGAAGCTGATTGATTTTTCTGATGACTCTTCTTTTTTAAAACCACTGATCTGGCAAAACCAAAAATGCTCACTGAAGGTCAGTTTCGACACAAAACTGTTGCTAACCTTTTGAAATTTATTTTGAAACTAACACTGTATCCTGTTGCAGGAAAGTTCTGCTGCAACCACCTTGGTTTTAAGTGAAAGACAACATTATGAGTGAAATACTAGTGGAGGTTAGTTAACAGAGACAAAAAGTAAAATACGTTTGAAGTGCTTGCATTGGGGGTTTGGAGGAGTATCAGCACAGAGAAGTAAAGGGATGGTTATATTCCTTTAATTCATTAAACCTAGTATTTGGTGCTTTGGTCACATTAAGAGGAAGGTTTCTCCTCCCACTCCAGCTCCAACTTTTGTGGGACATGAAAACACCATCACCATCCCACCCCCATGCTGAAACCCCTTCTGCTTCTTCAACTTTTCTATTTCAGAAAACACAAAGGAAAAAAGGAGTTATCAAAAATTTGTGTTGCATAATACAGTTCAAACTGTTTGTGATAGGCAGCTTATGCAGAGCATTTACTTCTGCTAAGTAGGCTGTTAATGGAAGAAGTATTTTTCAATGAGGAAACTTGAATAAGCAAATGAACTAGTGAAATAGTAATAGAGGCCAGCATTTTAATAAATACATTTTCTTATCTACATGTCACTAGATGAAAAGATGTTATGAAAAACTATCACCAGATGAAGCAAGCATGCAAGTTTTCTTAATTGAATATGACAGATGCACAAGATCTGCAAATTCAGCACAAGGACACGTGGTGCCAAACTATGTTTTTAAGTGCTTGCATACAATTTTATGCAGTAATAAAATATGCTATCACTACCACAGGCAATGCTTATGTTTAGATATGTATTTTTACAGTTCATAATATCATAATTTTGGAAGTGCTCCACTTCTACATATTTACAAATAAACCATCACAGAACAAAAAAAAAATTATAACCCACCCAGGACATGGAACCACTTGTACCCTTCTTTATTTCTACAGTTTCTTGTATGTATCATTTCCATAATAGATCTAACCATAGATTTCAGAGCTTCTGTCTAAGAGGAACTGTTAATGTCAGGACCAAAGTTTAGAAAGCTTAATTCTGGTCCTTGGAGTATTACAGCTAGAAATGTTCCAAGCTTCATTTATCTCAATCTGATATTCATCTACTACTGCAGGCTTTTATGCAATAATACTGCTCTACCCACATGACCCTCCCCAGTTAATAAATCCTATTCTGTAATGTGCAAGAGATTGTCTGCAGAGAGCAGAGACAAAGGCTGGATATGCAATCACCATCCATCACAAAGAACACTCGCCTGTTTGGGATCAGCCTGACTACTGCAAATGGACAGACTGAAGCTAAAAATAGAAAATGAGGCTCTGAAAATGGTATCTTGGCTATATGGAGGTAAAGTTCTTCCTTGTTGTGCCAGTTTGTGGCTCCATTTCTTGAAAGTTCCCGGGCAGTTTAATTATAAAGTTCAAAAGTTTCTCCACTGACTTATTTTCGTGGCCTAAGAACCCCCTGAAACCCCCTCATTTTCATGCATAAACAAGGAGCTTAAAGACAGTCTTCTTCCTGCTGCAGAGATGGTGAACAGCCAAGGGGCTGAGCAAGAGTCAGAGTGGGTTCAGCCAGCTGAAACAAGCTTCTTCTGGTTCTGCTCATGCTGCACAGACTGAGTGCACACCTCCCCAGTGCCCCCAGTAGAGGAGGGGCTCAGAGAGGTGGAAGCCAGTTACACACAGCTCAGAGCTGCTCCTGCCTAGCAGGGGTATAACCACATCCACAGAGCATGGAGACTGAGCACACAGCCCTGGCTGACTCTGCACAGCCAGCAGCTCAGATGTCTGTGCTCATGGACTGCACAATCCCTAAGGATGCTGGAGAGCTGACCATGCACAAGGACGTGTAACAGCAACAGCATCAACAACCAACATCACACTTTGCTGGTACTGGCAGCTCAAAACAGATCATTAATGACATCTGAACACACCACTGTGTGCCAGTGACTCTCTGCCTCACCATTCCCCTTTTGAAAAGGAGCCACAAGTGAACTGACAATACATTTTACATGATTTCCCAGCTGTAAGAATATGACCATTCTGGAACACAGCTCCAGATCATATGACAACAGAGCTGCCTACACATTGCTCTAGGCAGACATACTGGAAAGGTTTCCTAGAAAGAAGTCTGTCAGGCTAGGTGTGCTTCTCAGAAAGTTTTTGGCTTACCTCCTGGATGTGTTGCTCCAAATGACTGATCAATTTGTTCTATGGTTGGAGCAATTGCCTGAGAGTTAAAATGGACACCACTGAAAAAGAAACCAAAATTAATCTGCCTGAAGGAAACCAAACAGATGCTACAAACATTTACTAATGGCAATACCACATCTAAATTGTAAGAAGTCTCCAAGACTGAAGAGTAAACCAGTAATTTAACTGAGTGCCATGCTCAAGAAAGGATGATTATGCATACTCTTTTGTGACAGCTATTTTTGATTTTTAAAATGAATAATTGAAAAAATTAATTCAGGATTTTAAAAAAATTAGTAAAACCAGTCACCCAACCAAGAGGAAATAACGGGAGATCTTAAACCACTTACCAATATTTTAACTTCACCTTAGTCAAGTCATAAACTTCAATCACCTGAAACACAGGAAACAGAAACATTGCCATAGTTCAGACACTCGCAAATCATTAGAGGTAACTCCTTGTCAGAAGGCAAGACTAGCTAGTGCTGTTTGCTCCCCTTCTTACAGAACTCTACCAAGATAAACCACAGTGTCAAACTTCAAAAACTGACTCAACAACTGCACATCTGCAATAAGGACTGAACAGCTCTGGGTTCAGGAGAGAACCCCCATATCCCATGTGTATCAGTGCTGCCTGCAGGAAGAAATCCTGTCTCTCACACATCAGGATCTTGATTTCTACCAAGTTTACTCAAACAAATTCAAAGCAACAGCAAGAATTAGCTGATTAGGGAATCCTCTGATGAATGTCAATGGGCCATTCCCTGGGCTGCTCCTATTTTACCCTGAAGAATGCCTGTGCAGGGCACAGAGGCCTTACACTGACTGCAGTGCTGTAACTTTCCAGCTCTTCTGAAGTAAAAGATGAACACAGCAAGGCTTAGCAGTAATATCCCATTTCAATTATACTTGAATATCTTGCAACCTCACCAAGCAGTACAGAAGACAATCAGAAGCACAGCCCATGAGGAATCAGGGAAGCAGTAACATCCATTTCTGATATTCAGAAAATGCTTTAAACCTTACTGAATACTCCAAGGAGATTTCCTCTCTGCAGAAAATATTAGATATGGATCCCTTGTTCTGAATACATTACTGCAAACATGCATCTGAGACTGATGTCATATGATTTTTACTGCCACTGGATTTTGAGGCTATAGTGGGCTTTAAGCAGATGATTTTTGGCAAGTAGCCATGGAAAAACACAAGCTTCTTCCACCTTACATACATGTTCCTGTGTCAGCAGGAAAAGAAAACACATACAGCTCATAACCACTGTAAAGCAAAGGTAAAACACGTTTTTTGTTTTGTATAATCCTCCAACAAATCACTGGCAGATTCTGGCAGGATGCACTCTTCAGCAAGAGAATAAAGCAGAATTTCCCAGGGAGCTTGCTACCAAGTGTGGCTTTAAAACCTAAAAATATCACCAGCTGAGAAGGAAGTCTTGGTTTTGGGAGATGCCCAGCAAATAGCCCTAAATAAAACAACTTGCCATGTTTAAACCACTACCTCTATATATATTTAGAAAAAAAAATAAATCAACATTTAATGGCATTTCAAAACATAAGCAACAAGTAGAGCACAAAGCAAGTAACAAATTAACATTTTGGCAGAACCAACAAGACAACAAACATTCTTCTTCTTAATAAAATACACTTGGAATTATGCTTCTTGGAAAAACCTAGTTATCTAGTATTTTAATGCAAGTGCAGTTGACATGTCCAGATTTCCTTTACTGTTAAAGCCTATTAAAAAACAAAGGCTACTTTTATGAAAGGCTAGGATTGATTTTACTTTTTTTTTAGTGCTCTTGCACATCTTTTCCCTCCACAAAATTTTTTCTGAAAATAGAGAGCCAGCCCCACCCCAGATCTTGTTTTGCAGCCACTGCTGTGTGCACTGGGCACCCTCCTGAAGTTCCACCAAAACTGGAAGTGCAAAACAAAAGGATAAGCTGAACACCAGGAGCAGTGCACAAACTGCAGTGGCACAAATGTGGTTCCCCCCAGGAGAAACACCCTGAGGGCAGCCAACAGGCACCAGTTTGCCAAGAGTCCTCTTCCCAAGGCTCAGAAAGATCAACTCAAATCAACATTTCCAGCAGCAGAGGAATAAAGGGGTAATACTTAGACCAAAATTAATGACAGTCAAAGGATCTCAAAGTCATGAAAGTCATAATGAAGAACAGGCCAGAGCACTTGACAAGAAATTCTTCTCTAAATTACAGCAGCTACACTGAGAAAAGGATCAGTGTGATTCTATGTGCAGAGAACATAAACTGGGAAGAGCAAGGACTGTTCATGATGGGTTTACTACACAGTCAGAAGATAGTTGCTGTAAACGAGTCAAAGCTGATGTCTCCTCACTCTCACTGTTTTGCTAATTACTACAAAGACTTACAAAAATGTTCAGATGTCTGTTCCCAGCAATAACAGACCAATGCTATGAAAGCCAACTCTTCCTCCACCTCAGAGGGAGGACACATGAGAGATCTTAATGCTAAAATTGCCTTCAGAACCTGGTCCTGGATCTACCAATTCACATCAGCAACATCTCCTGCAATGCTCTGGCTACTGAAGGCAAGTCCTCCCTGAAAAAAGGGAGGAAATGTCTTAGAAATATTGCTTGACTTTATTCCTCCACCAGCTTCCTTGGAATTGCCAAGATATTCCATCTTGGTAGCCTGTATTTCAAGATCTTTCACAGTCAAATTTATTAGCAAGTGTTCATTTAAAAAAAACACACACAAAGAATAAAGGCCACCTGATTTTCTCCAGTTTTGTTGCTGCTGAGCAACACTGAAAACACAGTCACACCATCTTAAAAACAGGCATTACTTACTTTACACCTACTGTATCTTTTAACAAGTGCTGTTGCTCACTTCTGAACTGATCCTATTGGATTTCTTACAGAAATCTTTCTGAACACTTTTACAAGTATAAGTTTTCATAGCACTGTATGCATTTACACAGCTTGACTATTCATAGTTCAAACAAACAGAAGCATCATTAGACCACTGAACCACAAAAAAACAGAAGAGACTGTTTTTCCTGTATTATTTTTGAAACAAACCTAGAAACACATGCCAGAAGAGTCTGGGGTTTCTATTTTTTTCTTTAAAACTAGTTTTTTAAATACAGAAAAGCAAGAAAAAAAAAGGCAAGAAAAGCTCTTGCTTGGTTCTTAGCCCACTGGGTGTGACAAAATCAGACCCTCAGAAACCGGAGATGAAGATACATGGTATGCTTTACTTACAGCACCTCAAAAACACTACAGGATTGCAACATTCCCCAAAAAAGCCAGTCAGCAAGCCATGTACTTGAAATGATTATGCCAGCTTTCAATTCAGTCTCCTGCAGAATAACATCCACTTAGATTTCATACAGCTGACAAAGAATTTTCAAGATATTATCTTAAAAACAGTGACTCCAGATACATAGTCTGAATAAGTAAATTCAAAAATTTGGTAAACACAAGAATACCATTATTATAGAATGACTTCATGAATAGAAACTACCACAAGGCAATTACAAACAGAAATCTGGGGGAGAAAGCTGAGCTCAATTTAAACTGAAAATTTTCTTCAAAATGTATATTTTTATAATACAAAAATTTTTAGAAAAAATACAAGTATACCATGGTGTTACAGCCTACTCTTAGAGAAATAAGTACTTTCAAGTACTTTCAACATCTAATCTGGGTTGCTATTCAACAATTTCATATATATACCAAGAGCTTAGGTTTCAGCTGATAGCACATGCTTCTCTCCTACAGTAATTTTTGGGATAAAGCAATGGCTGAACTTTGGAGAGTGGTATTTTTCTGCTGGTTTTATTTTAGATGTGAGTAAAGGGCAGAGAGCTCCACCTACCACTGTTCCAAACCCTGCAAGTATGCATGTGAGCACCATATTCCAGACTTACCCAAACTGCAAGCATTCAATTTTTTAGTATCACATTTAACTCCACAGTTCTGCTTTCACATGTCAAGCAGCACAGCAGTTAGAGCAGCTCACTCTCACCCAATTAGCCCAATCAACACCTAAACACTTCTGTCACAGAGACATTTACACCCACCAGGTGAGAATCAGTGAATTATTCAGCACAGCTGGTCTGGCTGAAAGGACCACTCTGAATAACTAAGGAGTTACACAGATATTTCAAAGGTTTCAGTTAAGAGGTTTTCAAAATTTTCTACCCATGTAGTCATACCTCTACAGGCCCACAGTTGCCCACTTTGTATGGATAAAAAAACACCACTTCCATTACAGATACTCTGCAAGGATAAATGCCATGAGGAGGCAGTGACTAGCCTGCCTTTTATTTTGCATCTTAACTACACTAAGCATCCTTGAGAGATGCAGATCAACTCTTGGTCACCTAAAAGCACAAAAGCAGAACTGAAGACATCAATTGCAAGAATCAAGACCCATCCAGAACAAACTGAAGTCAGTGCAGGAGCCAGCTGCTCACCAGAGGCCTGGATGTGGCTTTCTGGGGGAAATCACACTCACAACCACACAAGAACTCTGCAAAGGTAGCTAAAATGAAAACTATGAATAGCAGGAAGTTGAACTTCATAAATAAAATGGCAGCCTAGATAAAGGAACGACCTGGGCAGAAAACAACACTGTCTGGTTTGCATTAATGATGATCTGATTTCAAACCCAAGGCTTAGTGCACAAGGCCTTTACTAAACTTTTTGTGCCACTCAAGACAAGATGGGTGAGGCCACACTGCACCATCACACTTCTGTGGCACTGCTACACCCCCAGAGCACAGGCAAGGTGTCTCACTTCCAGAAACAAAGCTTTAAACCCCAAACTGAAGAAATGCAGTTCTTAATCACAGGAGAGCACACTCTGTAAGACAAATTAAATGTCTACAGGAGCCACTTATGCTCTGTTAAGTGTCAATGCACCCCAGGGTTTTGCTGTGCATTGTCTGTTTGCAGGAGGGGTGTTTTATTACCTTAAGTCTCTGATTGAAAGCATCAAACAGCAGTTTGATTCCATCCTGAGTCAGGTTAAGGATGAGGTCATGGCTAAGAGGTGACTGGAAAACAAAGAAAAAGGCTGTTAGGCTTTTAATTTCAAGATTTCTTTGTTAAGACATACATCACTCTAAAAGTAAAAACTGGACACTTCAGAAAAACAAAACTATCTCAGAAAACAATCACTTGTTCAATGAATAAGCATAACTAAAATACATTTGGCCAAACCTCTCAAACCCTTCAGTTTCCTCATGAAAAGAAACAGAAGTGCCTGTATAATATCTGTGCCCTGCAAAAACTTTAGAGCACTTTGTCCATTACTGTAAGCGGAGGAAAAAACAAACCCTTCAGTTTCCTCATGAAAAGAAACAGAAGTGCCTGTATAATATCTGTGCCCTGCAAAAACTTTGTCCATTACTGTAAGTGCAGGAAAAAACAAAAAAAAAAACAAAACTCAAAACAATATAACCCCCAACCCCATTAAAAAAAGAAAAAAAAACAAAACCCCACCTTGAAAATTAACATTCCCAGTCAGCATCAGAGACATCCTCCAGGGACAGCCTCTGTTGCATTCTTGGTGCACAAAAATACCAAGGCTCACATGAGAACCAGGCATGTGCTTGACAAAGGGATGGCTTTCCACTTCAAAAATCAAACTGTCACAGTCTGTTTTAGGCCTCAAAAGGAAGGCTTCAGACTCTCATGTTGTGAATTTAGGTTTCCTTAGTTACTGTGAATCATAACAACTAAAGGCTTAATTTGCAGTCTGCTGGAGTCAATAGGAGACATTCCACTGGCTTTGCTGGTGTCTGTATAGGCTCTACACCCTCTCAGTCTGCTGGGGAAGCTGCTCTCTGCTCCACCAGAGCAAGCCACACAGACACAGCCACTTGGCCCCAGTTCAGCTTTTTGATCATGCACCATCTAAAGCACATTTGCTTCAAAATGCTCTATCCCCCACAGCTGTCTCGTCAGGAGAAAAAAGGTTGAATGGCAGGCAGGCAGCAAGATTCATGGCCTAGAACTGCACCAGGCAGTTTCCTAGATAAAGACAGAATGGGGATGGGCAACTGGGGCAAATAAAGGCTTCTAAAGTGGACAGCCACACCACACAGCCCTTTCATGAATTAAGCATAAGCCATCTTACTTTGCTCTACTGAGAGGAGCTCTGGGGTTTGACTGTCAAAAGTCCAATTCTCATCCTTAATTTTCTCACATCAGCCCTGTCTTCTAGCCTTGATACTTTCTGAGCATTTTCATGTGCATGTCCCACCCCTTCCCAAACCACACAGCCAAGTAATCAGGTCCCAGACCTCACATCACTGAGTTAGAACAAGCCATGGGGCCTTCCATCCCCTGTGATGCAGATTTCCTGCTCCTCTGGATCACTGCAGTAGCTTTCCCTGAACCTGGTCCAGTTTGAGCCCATCTTTCCTGAACACCAGTGATCTGCTGTGCCAACTCTGTCCTAAATGAGACTTTCACATGTCACACAATGCCACCAACGGATGGCACCTCACTCTTGCTGACAAACTTTTATGGCTCTGTGTAGAATTGAAGCAGCATTGCAACAGAACTACAAGCTTGAGATAAAAAGACCTAATATTGATCATGACAGTCATTTTCTAATCCCTTATAAATCTAATTTAGAAAAGCTACAAATAGAGCAAAAAGCCTTGTAATCTGGCATTCAAATACACCAGCTGAGCTGTTCTGCTATGGGATATGCTCTATATTTCATTGGTTTCTAAATAGTTTTCATAAGGTTACTCTAAAATTAATGAGAGCATTACAAGTACTTTTGAGTGGATGGAAAAAAAAACCAAAACCAAACATCTAAGAAAAAGCTTGGTAATTAGTACAGCAAATAGCTTCTGTTCTATGCTGGCATATTTTCTAATACATGGAAAGATTCAAGGGCACAAATTTAGTTCATGTGACTTTCAATACACAAAACAGAACCTCAAGTATGAAAGATGATGCCAAGAAGCAACAGGAGAGATCTTCCTGAAGGAAGCAGCACAGATCTGCAGTTATACTGCTAATCTACACAAAGATGCAAGAAAAACTGTTATCACTGAACAATGCCATCAGCCACCATCCAGAGGAAGAAGCTCAGGAAAACAAATGCAATTAGTTTGGGCAATTAGGCAACCCCACTTAAACTGACCAAAAATGAGTTAAAATTCTTTTATTCGCGGAAAAGGATTCATCAAGCTTTTTTGGCAGAGTTTGGGCATCCCATTTATGTCAAGTTAAAGAGAGCACCACAGGCAGATCTAATTGCATTTAATTGCCATATAAATTTTTGAAAGGAAATACTCACTGCTGGAGTTCCAGGATCAGAAATTCAAATTTAGAGATGCATCAGCTTTAAATAACATTTGATTACAGTGCTCAAAGGCATTCTTTTACAAGGCAAAGAGGAAAAACACGAAGGCTGTTCAGGTACAGTTTTTTCAACATAGAAGTTGTGCATGGTAAAGTTAATTTAAGGCTTTGAATCTTTTAAGAACTGAGCTCTTTGTGCTCAGCTGCTAATGAAATGCATGACACTCTGCACAAGGGTGAGGACAGAGCCAGACAATCAAATGCAGACCCAGAGTGGTGTGCGAAAAAAAATTGCAGGCACTGAATTGCAATAATATACAGGAAAAAAAATAATCATCAGAGCTATTCCAGAAAGATGGAAAGAAATATTTTGTTAGATGATGCAGATGCTAAAACATCTTTACACTTATTACATTTTGGAGAAAAAACCCCAAACCACTGGAAGCAGAGGGCAGGTTTAGAATAGAAGTTTAGTGTACACAGTCAGGAACAATGTAACTTTCCAAGAGGTGTAAAAAACCAAAGAGTAGTACACCTCTGCTTACTAGCACTGAACCACTAATCCTTCTGTGATTCTACAATCTGAGTGGAACAGGAATCCCACCATTTATCTAAACAAGTCTAGAAATAATTCAAATGCACTGTGGTATGAAAAACTAAAACCCTCCAAGAATACAAAAAACAAGGAACGTGCTCACTGCCAGACAGATGCTTCCATGCATTGATCACAAGGAGCCAGATTTGCAATTCAGTCATCAGAAAACCCATAAATCCACACACAGTGAAAAAAAAAAAAAGATAATTCATTTAGTAACATGAAATGTGTCCAGCACTGAACACCAGAGTCAAGGCTGCTCTTTGCCATTCAGTACTCACTGCAAATGCACAAGGCCTGAATCCTCATTTTGATACAAACTAACATAGCACAGACTCTGCCTTTTTCCTGATGCAAAGAGCTGTAATTTGCAACATGTGAATATCATCTTCTTATGAACGTGCATTGCACATAAAACATCTGGAGAGTTCTTTGAGACATCTGAGATTCCTTTGTCTTCTCTCCCCTTACACTTCCATCAGAATAACACATTTTACTTGATCTAGCAGAAGGGTTTTACTTCTAGTCCCCTTTTTGATGGAAGTCAAATATATCAGGAACTTACTGCTGAGTTATGAGGAATGATTAAGACAATTATAGCTGGCTTAAATCACTGCACCCACTTTCTGCAGACAAATTTGCAGATGCAGAGAAAAGGTGCAGAAGGTTTTTCATGGGGCTCATCACTACTGGACCAAATTCAAAAGCAGAAGTAATGAGTGATTCAGTTCTTTAAATTGCAGCACCACTTAACAATGATAAATAGACTAGAATTAAATTGTCCAGCTAATTACATAACATTTCACTACTTAAAGGAAAAACAATGCCACTCCTCCATTGCAAATACAAAACTGACAGTTGTTAAATCACTGTGCTGCTGGCTGAGGATTATTACATCTGACAAGAAACTTCTAAAAGCTGCATCTCTCACGGGGTGGCAATAATTTGGTGTGGCTCAATTTCAAGCAGCCCCACAAGTCTCACAAGATGCACATGAGCACAAAGCATGTCTCCATTCACCATGAGGTGCCTTTCTGGCCAGCCCTGCTCACCTGCTCGCTGTAGAGAACCTGGACGTTTTTGATAATGCGACAGTGCTTCTGAAGGATGGCTACAGCCTGAGCCAACGGCATTCCTGCAAATAAAAACAGGTTTTCTTCAGTGCACAAACCAGTTCACAAAGGTTTTTAACAGCAAGGTTACACATGAGGTAACCAAACCACCATCAGCAAACACTGAGTTACAACAGAAAGGTATGTGGTCAACAAACAGGCTGACTTGACTCATGGTATCAGCACAGACCTGGTGTTTGGAAACAGAAAAGTCATTGTTTATCCACCAGTTGCTAGGCATATGTGAAAAAAAGTCTCTCTGGACACAAAACTAAACAGCAAAGTTCAAGCAGAAAAAGCAAAGCACTTGCCACAGCCTGTGCACAAAATTTTCTGCTTTTTGGCGTCATCAGTCCAATAACTGATAAAATTGCCCATCTCAAACTCCACTAGAGCTGGCTAGAGCACTCTTATAAACATTCAGTGGGCTCCTGAAACACCTTTTATTACACACTTTGTTAACCTTGATGGAGTACTGGGTATTCACACCAGACACACACAAATACTAGCACAGAGCAATGACTCTCCTCAAACCAAGAGGCCACATTAGCTGCTGATATGGCTCTGCTTGTGTCAAGGAAGAAACTTTATCTTCTCAGTTTACAGACAGGATATACATACCCAAAATTTGGTCCAATTGAGGCAATACACTTAGAGTCACTCAGCCTCTCATACAATTTCAAGGGCTTTTTTTTCTTTCCTTAGTGTATATTTTATCTTTACAATTATATATTTTTGAAAGCAGAATGGAACAGCTGATTCTGCAGACAAAACAGCACCACACCATCTCATCATTTATCACACCAAAAACCTCTGTTGCCCTTCCAAATGAAATGTGATCACATTCCTGGATTCAAAGCAGGCATTTATAAAGTGAGGTTATGAGCTCATAATTGTGAAGTTTTATTTTCCTACTAACTGCTGCAAGTCAATTTTGGTTAGTTATCAGACATTTTATTTCCATTCCTTGCCCTGTCCTTCACTATTTCTAATTTCTAAATGTTAAGAAAGTTTGCCTAATTAGGCATAATTTACCTCAGAACCTACATTTACTACATTCATAACTTTTAGTTACTTGCTACACCAACAAAACTCAGAAAAAATGTCATGTCCTTTTAGACATTATCTACAGCATTAAACTGAGAAAACTCTCTCTCTCTTTCCATATATATCTATTTATAACATACACACCTAGCTCACCATAGGTACTGCTTTAAAGTAATAATGGTAACTTTAAAGTAATAATGGGGTTTTTTCAGTAACACTGAAAAAACCCCAAAAATATAATTTTCATTGTCGTGCCCATATATTGCAGCTTTGCTGAAATGATGAAATCAAGTTTTGGTAAAACAGATGTACAGATTAGAACTACAGTGATTCAATTTGCAAATACCATATACAAACCTGTCTGCAAAACTGGTTTTCACCTTAGCCCATAATCTTGGGGACAATTTGGTTTGCAGCTAAAAATTATACATCAGTAGATGATATTAAGTAAAAAAAGAGTTATTATTTTAATAACGGTAATGAAATTAAAATGCAGAGCCACACAATAAAGCAGCACTGTTTCCTATTACCTAGGAAATAGCAGTTGCCTTGTAGTCTAGGCAGCAGAGTTGGAAGAGGACAGTTATTATGTATTAGATAATATTTTCAAAATGGAACAGAAACATGAATAGCAGCAAGAAGCTCAGATCAAAGATGCTGCTGTAGAAGTTCCACATTTCTCAACCTAGCAAAAAGTATGAATCCAGAAAAAAAGTAAGGTTGGCTGAAGAGTACAAATCTCACGTTCTAAGTCAGTATTCACAGAAGACTTGCAGAGCTAAGACCATGGGCTCAGTTAAAGCAGAAAAAAAGTAAGGTTGGCTGAAGAGTACAAATCTCACGTTCTAAGTCAGTATTCATAGAAGATGTAAAAGACCATGGGCTCAGTTAAAAAATAACCCAGTGGCACAGGCTGAAGCCCAGGCAGCACAGCTGACAGGGCCCAGAGGCCACTGGCGCAGCAGCCGTGGGGATTCACTCAAAAAGCTCAAGAAGTGCAGAAACACCGAGTTCCACGTAAACTGATGCAATCCTGGGCTGCCAAGTGTGCAAACAGAGGGCTCATGTGACTCTCTTACTCACAGCTTTCTCAGGCTGCAAGCAAATGGACATGGACTGCCTTGGTTCAGTTTTCAGTCACTGAGAACCAAACAGATTTGGCCATGCAGCTGCTTAGCAGAGCTACAGTGAGCAACCCAAATTCTCCAGGAACAGTTTACAGGACCCAGAATGTGTTGAACAGCCAGTGTCCTCCCTCTGCTTCCATTTGCTTCTAGAAAGTCAAAGGAAGAATAAAAAAATGAGCTCTTTTTCTCCAGTCTTCTCACACACAACACCCCCTTTTTCCTCAACATTCGTCAGCCTTTGCAGTCAAAGAGGAAAACAAAGAATTCTTTTTCCCTTGCTCATCAGTCAGGGGGAATGGGGAAGCAAACATGGTTTTCCAGACAGTCAACCAAACTGAGCCATGGCAGTATTGCCCACAAAGACCAGTGCTAGGGCTCCTGTGTCACACCTTTCCTCTTCTGCATGCTGAGTGATACAAGCAGCACAAGACAGTTCCCTCACACTGGTCAGGAGCATCATGGCTTGAAGCACCAGCCTATGCCAAGACTGTCTGGCTTGAAGGGATGGGGATAGAGATGTGAATAAAAATTAGAAGAAAAATACAAGAAAAACCTAAGATGAATCAGAGTACATTAAATAAATATACATGAAACTCAGTAGGAAAAGAAAGTATAAAGCCCAAGAGAAATGCAAGTAGACCTTAGAAATTATACATCTCAAACACTAATAATATAGCTATAGGCACTACAGAGTAAGTATTTAATTGTTCTCCTTTAAAACAGCAGGAATGCAGCCCAAGAGGTGCAGTGGCACAGGTATCTAAACTCAGTCTTGGTTAAATTTTTTATGCTCTAGTCACACAGTGAGTCAACACTGGAGCCAGAAACAGAATCCAAAAAGTCATGTACAAAATTTTCCTGGCATTTCCCCTCAGTCATCTCCATCGTGGGCACAGCACTGGAAGCCAGAGTCAGCAGCAGTTCAGGAATACTGCCATTAGTCCTGCTAAGAGCAGAGCTACACAAAGAATGAGTGGAACAGTGCTGGCAGTGAGAGAGTCCCATTTACACCAGCAGAGCTGAAGCAGCTTTGTCAGCAGGGACAATCTTCACACCCCACTGCTGGTGCAGGACAGAGCCAAGCACCCTCATACCTAGCCAGCCTCCTGCTCTGCACCAGCAGGTCGTGCTAATTATATATGAGACACATCACGTGGTGGCTATGTTTACTCCAAGAAATACAGCTGAGCTTCCTCCCTCTCACAGCTCTGCATGTGTGTGTGCTGCACATACACAGAGACACCGGGGAATTTTAACCACGAGGCTGCACTGACAGGCTTTGCTTGGGAAAAGGAAAAACACGTTCTCTTTTCTTGTTCTGATAAGGAGAAAGGAGGGGAGCTGGTACTCTGTATTGATGCACAGTCAGGGTATGCAGCTGGAGGTTCTCTTCCCCAGGTAACACAGGCACTAAAGGCTGGCAGGTCACACCAGCTGAGAGCACAGAATACCCAGGGTACAAGGAGTTCACCCAGATTTCCAAGGGTGGGACCTGGTGCTATAATTAGCCTCCAAAGCCTCGAGCCCTGTCCATAACCATCAAGCTGTACTTGACTGAAGTGACAGCAGCACAAACAGCCCTTTGTGTTCGATGGGTGTCACATAAACAACCCCAAGGCACAGCACCACTCCCGAGCCCAGCCCAGCTCAGGGCAGCTGTAACAGTGTCCCCAGGAACAGCCTGTGCCCTGGCTCACAGGTGACAAGGGCAGCAGCCCAGTGGAGCCCAGGTTCAGGCAGACCCAGAGGGTGACACAGAGCCTCATTCACACCTACCAAACCCACACCCCCACTAACTCCACACAGAGGAAAACGGAAATGAAAGAGGCCAGCACCGACATGTCACATCACCAGCAGCAAAGGTGACACCTACAGTACCTTCTGAGAGTTTTAAGGACTGCCAATATCTGCCTGGAAACACACACAGAGAATCCACATTATCGCGTTTCAGCTGCTCATTTAAGTGCCCTGCCTGAGCACCAGCCAAATCTGCATCAGCCGGGGAAAAGTTCTTTCTCATCACAGTAACCAGAGCAGTAACTGCTAGGGAAGGGCTACTCAACAAGATAAAAAAATACAAATTATTGGGGGGAAAACACTTGTCATCCAACCCTGAGAAAATATCACCAAAGTTTACTTTCTCCACTATTTCGCAACCCAACAGCGACACAAAGAAATTGTGAAACTCGGCTGGTGTTTATGAAGGGTTTGTAGCGAAAAGCAGCAGCCACAGTATCAGCGCACAGCCCAAGCTGCCAGTACCACCTGACACACATTCAGGTGACAATCGGCACATTCACGCTTCCTCTTTCCCGAGTTATTTAAAAGAATGACCAGTCCCACACGGCAAGACAAAAGAAAGCAAACGAGCATATGAAAGCACGCAATCAGATAAACAAAGCACAAGCTGGCACGCAAAAGCCAAAGGTGAAACTATGAACAAGGAAAGCCTTAAAGCTCGTACTTTAGTATTTTTAGCGACAGCGGAAGGGGGCGAGAGCCAAAGCTCGCCTTTCCCCCTGCAGCTCCCCGGGCGAGCCCCTGCGGCACCGCGGGGCCCGGGGCAGCGCACACTTACACTTACCTAAGGTGAACTCCCATTGCTCGTTCCCCAGAGAGCGCTCGGGCACCACCTCCAGATCTAGCATTGGCTCAGGTAGCGCGGCCGGGCTGGCTCGGCGGCTCACCGGGAGGCTGCGCCGGACCCTGCGGAGGGACGCGGAGGGAAGCGCGGGGCAGCCCGAGCCCCGTTCCCGTTCCCGTTCCCGGTCCCGGCCCGGCCTGAGGGGCCGGGGGGGCTCCGACCCCCCCCGCGCCGCGGGGCCGCCACTCACCTCACTTGCGGCTGCTGAAAAAGTGCTTTGCAGCCGTCGTCAGGCGCGCCCGCGCGGGGCGGGCAGAGGGCGGGGCTGGGGGTGAGCCCCGCCTTTCGTTCGTGGGCGAGGGGGGAGGGCGTCGGCTCGGAGAGCGGGAGACCCGGGTTCGAGTCCCGGCCGGCCCTGTCGGCAGGCGCGGCTCGGAGCTGCAGCAGCCCCGGCTGCAGGATAACCTCGGGATCCGAAACAGAATAACAGAAAAACCAGCCCAGACCAGTACCCAGGGCCATCCCGGCCTCCCAGCTGCAAGGGCAGAGCGGAGGAAAGAAGAGTTCGGGAGGCATTAGTCAGAGGCACGAGCGAAGTCACCGGGCTGCGCTCGGGGTGACTCAGCCGGGGTGAGGGAGTAACGAGGTCAGCGGCGTGCAGCGCTGTCTGAGCAAACAGGCGCAGTGCCAGCCGAGAGTGCTGGCCCAGGAAAGCCCAGGTTTCCCTTGGGATGGGGCTCAGCTGGCAGGACCCTGCTCTGGTTACGCCCAAAGCCCCCAGGTGCCAGGAACATCCACGGAAGGAGGAGGAAACCGAACTGTCCCAGCCTGCCGGGATGTGCCACCACCTGGGACAGAGCACCTCGTTTTTATGGTGGAAACTTGATCCAAGATAAAAGGCACCAGGTCAAGCATTGCCCAAATAAGCATAAACTAAAAGAAAAACCAAGGATATGGACCCATGCCATGCTCACACAAAGTGACTCTCTTCTGGAGCAGGGCAGCACGAGTGATGGAAACTCAGGAGGGTGTGGAAGCAGCTGTAACTCCTTCTGAGGCTCCAGGAGGGAGCAGAGAGTGGGAGAAATGCATTTTTTCCACATTTATTTGAGGGTGGAAGCCAGACCCTCAAATCCCAGCCTGACCCCACACCCCATCCCTGTGCCCACCATGTCCCAGCAAGGTCTGCAGCAGGGCAGCCCCATCATGGACTGTCCCACAGCAGGACAGAAAACACCAGGAAAGCACACACAGAAATTTCAGGCAGCCCAACACAGAAATTTGAGGGCTGCATATTTTTTTTTAAATAGTCAGACATAATTTCATCTAGGCTTGTACTGTGGCTCCTTCCCACAGGCAGGGGGGATCAAAGCATTGGAAAGAAATCCCAGTCTTGTTTGGGAGCAGGACCTTGGCCAGCCTCTGCTCTGAACACCACATTTCTCAGCATCTCTCTTCAGGTCACAGAGCTGTCAAAGCAGGTGAGATTTTAATGTATATGGAGTGGAGCAAGCCCCAGGGAAATTAGTTTTCCCTTGAAGTCAGCTGCATGTTGCTCTATTTATTATTCATGCCTTGCTTGCTTTTTTTTTTTTTTTTTAATCCAAGCATGGTGACATCTTAATATGCTGAAAAGCACAGAGGTGCTGCCAATGCTTCCCCTTCACTCCAGCCCTCTGACACATCTTTATTGGCTCAAAACCAGGAATTAGCCTTTCCTCTCCTGGGAGCAGAGCTAATCCTTGTGAGCCACTTGCCTCTCTCCAGCTCATGTAGATGTATGGAATACATATCAATTTGTATATTTACAGTATTTGTGTATTTTTATATGTAAGTTCATATTGTGACACCCATAAAGGGTGTCCTTGAGAGAATAAATATGTAGCTAGAAACTTAGCATGCCTCATTCAAAAAGATTCAGCCTCCTTTGTAGGAGAGTATCACGAGTACAAGCCAAATTCACCAAGTGTAGCTAGAAACTTAGCATGCCTCATTCATTTAATAGAATACAAAGCACAGTTTTTAAAATACTTTTAAGCAGGTCCACGGCAAGTGTAGCCCTCAGGTTGAGGTGCTGGTGGAGAACAGGTGGCTGCAGATCAGGTGGGCTTTGCAGAAACCCTTCCCCACCTCATTCCTGTGTTTGGTGATGCCCTTTGGATGCCCAGTGCTGCAATCTGGGAGCTGCAACAGTCTGGGCTTTAATTCAAAAAGATTCAGCATCCTTTGTAGGAGAGTATCACAAGTGCAAGACCAATTCACCAAAGAGAATAAAGGCCAAATACAATGGCAGAAAAAAGGAAATTCTTTCTGAGTGTGCCTCTCCTGTTTTCATACACCAACCCAAGCCCCAGGCTAAGTGGAGAAGGGCTGGGCACTGCCAGCTCTGGCACTTCTGAGGCAGATTGGGCAAAGCACCATCATTTTGGCAATGCTTGTGACAGGCAAAACCTAAATTTTAAAAGGATAAAATTACCTTTCTTACTCTCCAGACTATGGAGCTCTTCTTGGAAAATTCAGCCCCAGGGCTCAGGAGCCAATGCACAGCTTCCTGAAAATCATAATCAATTTTTAAAGCCCGGCTCTGTTGTTAGTGTTTCTGACTGAGTGAATGGCAGTGTGTGCATCCATCGGAGATGCTTCCACCAAAGCCTTGTGATGCCATCACATTTTGGGGTGAGATCAGCAGCTATAGGGGACTCGTGGATTTTTACCGATTTTTTTCTAAATTCTTTCAGAATTTTTTTTAACTTGAGTTATTTTTCTAAATTCTACGGAGAAGTGTCGGCTGAGGAGAGCCGGTCTTTTCAGCCCAGCCGGTTCGAAGCAGGCAGAAAGCGGCAGCCGGGGGGGCAGAGCGGGGCCGAGCTGCCCTCTCCCGACGGGCCCGGGAGCCGCACACGCGGCCGGGTGCGGGCACACCTGCCCGGGCTGCTCCCGAAAACCGGCTGCCAGCAGCCGTGCAGCGCTGATCCCGCTGCAGGAAAGGTATTTGCTACAGAGCTCTGAAGCTGCTCTGGCTTTTTGGAGGTGCGTTTCCAGCTGCGAGGCGCTGGGCTGGCAACAGGAATGGATCCAAGCAGGGCTGGCAGCTCCAGCCTTGCGCTCTCCGAGGGGGGATTATCCCAGCTCCTCATGGGGATTTATCCCACAGCCGAGGGTTTCGGGTCCCACCGAGCTGGGCAGTGCCAGGCTGGGGCTCCCTGCGGGCTGGGGCTGCTGGCAGCACCAACCCGAACCTTCCCCGGGCTCCGCTTTTCCGCTCCTCGCCTGGGCTGAGCCAGCCCTGCCGTGCCGTGCCGTGCCGTGCCGTGCCGTGCCCGGTGGGTTTCAGTCACCCCGGCAGCGAGGGGCTGAGGAGGAGGGATGGAGCATTCCCGAGAAGGAAAGGAGCAGCAGTTCAGGCCGGCCTCGGGGGGCTGCTCAGCACAGGGCAGCAGCTCCCTGCAGCGCCCCGGGCAGCGCCCCCCGCCCGGCACAATTCCTTCACACAACTCCAGATGTATTTCAAAAGCTCTGATTCGTGCAGGGCCAGACCTAAACCGGCTCCGGCTTCATGAGAAACAGATGCGCTGGTGTCTCGTTCTGCCCGGCGCGGGCAGGGAGCGCAGCCCGGGCTGCGGCAGGACCGGGCACCGGGGATGGGCACAGGGGACAGGCACCGGGAATGGGCACCGGGGACGGGGCACCGGGGACGGGGCACCGGGGATGGGCACAGGGGATGGGCACCAGGGATGGGTACAGGGAACGGGCACCGGGGACGGGCACAAGGGATGGGTACCGGGAATGAGCACCGGTGATGGGCACCGGCTCCTTCCCGGGTCACTCAGCACGGAGCCAGTGGTCTCAGCAGCTGCTGTGAGAGACCACCAGCCCTTCCAGGAGCCTCTGTGGCTGCTGCATCCTGCCTTCAGCTGCTGCCCAGCCAGGCACTGGGGTTTTAATCACGCATTGGAAACTGGTGGGGAAAATTTACCCTAGGGAAAAACACAGGGATTCTGAAAAAAAAAAAAAAAAAAAAAAAAAAAAAAGATCCAAGCAGGTTTTATGGGGAAAGAAAAAAAAAGGTAAAAGATGGATTTGGGGATTCTACAGAATCCCCAAACCCCTTATTGCAAGGGTTTATGGATCCAGGAGTGCTGCACGTGTTGCAGGGCTTTCACCTGGGCTCAGTTTCCCCTCCAGACACATTTCCAAAAGGGATGTTTGATTGTCACAGCTGATGATGAGGAAGGGCCATGGAGCATGGTATGAGAAGCAGGGAAGAGGGTCAGCCCCTACACCAGCCTGCTCCAGCCCTGGTGTTTGGGGTTTCATCATTAGAAGGAAGGTGAGTCAGAGCTGCAGGAGCCCTCCCAGAGCCCCTGGAGATCTCTGCCCATTTTGTCACCAACTTCTGGTGAACGAGCAGCGAGGGTGTGACTCAGATCTTACTCATGGGCTGTGGTGGACAGAACCAACAGCAGAGATACTCTCTGAGCCTCCTCCCAGTGCAGTGCCCCAAGGTCCTGCTGGCACACCCCTCCCTGAGCAGAGACCTGGACGTGGAGGGGTTTGAAGGAGCTGGTGATGAGGCACCTTGCCGGGATGGTGGTTTCAGAAAGTCACGCAGCCGACGGGACCACCAGCACCAGGTCCCGGCAGTCACACAGCAGATGTGCTCTGCAGAGCAGAACTGAAAGCAGAACCAAAAAGAGGATCTGTCCTCTCCTCTGTGTGGGAGATCCGCCGAGCGCCCTGGGCCGGGGCTGTCGCTGCCAAGGAAGTGTTGGGGTTCCTCAGCAGCAGCTCTGACCTGAGCAGAAGGCAGTCACGGGCAGCTCAGGGACAGGCTGTGCATGCAGCTCTGCCCATCCCTCCCTTCCCTGGCCCCCAGACCTCAAACACAGCCAGAGCAAAGGACCTGGAATCTCCTCTGTCCATCACAGGGGGTGGAATAAATGCTCTCTAAGATTTCTTGCAGCCCTGAGCACTGTATGATTCTGTGACCTGGAGCTGGATCACATGCAGGTCTGAGCATCCCCAGCTATCCCCATCCTCCTGGGCCACAGCAGCTGTGGGCACAGGCTCCTGGCTCCATGGACAGGCTACCCAGCTGTCTGCAGGCTGGTGGCAACCCTCTGGCTGGCTGGGACAACTGGAGGAGGCCAGTGAGGATCTGGATGGAGCTGGAAGGGGGTTGCAGTATCTCATCTCCAGAGCAGGTGTCACTGCAGTGCTGCCCTGTGCAGGGGCCATCGGGGAGCAGGGCTGGAGTGAAGGACAGGCTGTTCTTGGTGGGGTGGGAGGGAACCTGGTGCTTCCTCTGGGCAGGTGGCACAATTCTGGGAAGTGAGATACTCAGCAGCCTTCTGGCCCTGAGGTCATGGCAAGTCTGGTGTTTCTTGGTAGAGCTGCCTCTTTATTAAGAATTGTCTTCTGGTAAGTTGTCCCCCTACACAGCTTTTTTTGCAATCCAGCAGCAAACCCACATTCCCCCCACCAACCTCTCTGCTCTCCTCCAAGCTAAGAGCTCCTGGGTTTTCATTAGGATGTCACTCCTCCTGTACACCACTGCTGTGAGGGGCTAAAGCCCTGAAATGCTTCCAAAATCCTGCAATGGTGGCAGCAGAACCACCCCAGTCATCTGCTTCAGTGACAGTCACATGGGAAGTGATCAGGTACAAGTGCATCCCACTGGCAAAGTTGGTTCCCTCACACAGCTTGTTTCTCCATGCCTAGACTTTGCTGGGTTTTTGTAAGGTATGAATAACAAAAGCTGAAAGGGTTGGACATGCAGGTGGGAAAGGCTCAGAGGGACAGACTCTCCCAGCAAGCCAGTGGGTAACAGCTGGAAAAGCCAGGAGCTTTCAGGTGTAAATTTTGCCCCATCTCTAGAAGGTCTTTCTCTTTTCAAGTTAAACCCATGACCTGCTCCAGGGAAGAAGATTGCAAAGGGGGAAAGGTGGCAAAGCCACCAGCTCCCATGAAAAGCAGAGAATCAGGGCCTGTAGAACAAGAGAAAGTGAAGCCCCAGGAAAACCCATTCTGGGGTCCTCCAAGACCCCATCATCAAGGACAGAAAAGAGTTACATATCAGAAGAGTTGTGGGAAGCAACAAAGACTTGGCAGAATTCTCACCAGCTGTGGTGAACTCTGGACCAGCCCAGAAAGAGGCACAAAACTGAGCAAGAAGTGTTCTGGTTTCCCACTCCCTTCCCCAGCCATCCACTGTGCCAGGTGACAGCACCAGAGAGGCAGCACTCAGCTCTTCTGTGCTATTCCCCCCCACCACTCACTCCTGAGCTTTAAGAAATGAGCCTAAGGCAATTCTGAAAATTCACTTATCTCAACCTGTAATTGAGAAACCTATTTAATAGTTACTTAAACCCTGAGCAGCTCTGAGCTGCAGCAGTTGATGAATATGCATGGCCTGGGATTTACATTTGGTGGCAGTGTGAAGACAGGATGTCAGGCAAATGAGCTATGAGAAATGTTGCCCATGCAAATGTTCACTCTGCTCTGACTTCTCACTGCAATTCCCATCCTTGAAGCCATTTCTGTCATTCTCTTATTTGCATTGGAAATGTAGTAACAAAATAATGCAACTTCACAGAAACTGGTCCCAGTTCTGTGCAGACAGGATGGATTCTTTAAAACATCTATGACAGAGCGGAGTCCTGAACTAACAGCAAACAAAAAATACATACAAGTCCTGCCAAGGTCATCCCAGGCCATGCAGTTCTGGAGTTCTCTGAAACCACATCTTCATCCAACTTCCCAGCCCTCACCTGAACGAGGCTTGTTATTAGACAAACCATCACAGGTCTGCAGGAACAGAAAAGCTGCTGTTTTCACTCACAGTTCATTTTCTCAGTTTTCTGCTTTCAGAAAGGGGAGCATGAGCCCGGGACAGCTGCTGTTTCCTTCCAGAGAAACTAGGAAACCTGCTTATCCATGTCTTGAGGACTTCAGAAAAGGGACTAAACATCGGGAACCCCACCTGCAATGCTGCATCCAGCCCTGGGGTCCTTAACAAAAGGACATGGACCTGCTGGAGCAAGCCCAGAGACCACAAAGAAGCTCTGAGGGCTGGAGCACGCATCCAGCCCTGGGGTCCTTAACAAAAGGACATGGACCTGCTAGAGCAAGCCCAGAGGAGACACAAAGAAGCTCTGTTGGCTGGAGCATTGCTCCTGTGTAGATAGTTCAGCCTGGAGAAGGCTCCAGGGAGACTTCAGAGCCCTCCCAGTAAGCAAAGAGGTTGGAGAGAGACTTTTGACAAGTGTATGGACTGGCAGGACAAGGGGAAATGCCTTCAGACTGACAGAGGAGAGGTTTAAATTTGGTATCAGGAAGAAATTCTTCCCTGTGAGGGTGGTGAGGCCCAGAGCAGCGGTGGATGCCTCATCCCTGAAAATGTTCAAGGCCAAACTGGATGGGGCTCAGAGCAACATGGTCTAGTGGGATGTTGGAACTAGATGAGCTCCCTTTCAACCCAAACTATTTCAGAATTCTGAGAAACAGTTAATACTCTGTTCTCTTGGGTTCAGAAGAGGTCATGTAAGAACAAGGGATTAAAAAACACAGCTGGAAGTGACCACACCTCACCTGCAGTGGTTGGGCTCCAGGTCCTGACATCCTTTTCAATTCCAGTGAGTTCCAGCATTTCCAGTGGTCTTTCACTCCCACATCAAGGACAGCCATCCCTAAGGCACTGGATTGTAATGCTCTTGAAATTCTTTTCTGCTGTATGTGCCTCACACAGGGAGATTTTCAGATTCCCTTTGCTAGTCACACACTTGAGAGGCAAATTCCACCTAGGAAGAGCCAGAGGACAAAGTGCCCCTGTCCTTCACCTTCAGCCAAGAAAAGGCTGTACAAGTACTGGACTCATCCACATGTGATGTGCCTTGAGCAGAAAAGTGAACCCTTCCACGAGCTTGCAGGTAAATGGACAAATTGCCCAATGGCTTTATGAACAGCTGCTTGCAGATACCTTTAAAACACTGCCTGGAGACCATTTACCATCAGCAAGAGAAGCAGAGCAGCATGGCTTGTTGTTTGTCTCTTTCAGAAGCTCCCTCCCTTTGACACTGCAGAACATCTCCAGGAAAGCCACAGGTCACAGCAGTGCTGTTTTCCTTTGGTGCTCTCTGGTCTGTTCACAGCCAGGTGGTAAAACTCTAAAATAAGGTTACTTGTTATCCTTTTGCCTGTAAATATTCCTACAGCATTGTCAGGAAACAAGCAATCCTCTGCCTGATTTCAGGCCTTAACCACTGTCAGTCAGTCAGTGTCAGCTATCTGAAGTTATACCACCTAAAATTTTAGCAGCTCCAGAAGGTTTTCAGGTGTAGCATACAACATTCATATTTTCCCCACAGAACTTTCCCACATTTCCTGAGCTTACACGTGTAATTCCCCTGGTTCCCCCCTTGAACAGCAGCAAAGCAGCACAATTAACAAGGTTTGGTGGCTGCTCTCACAATGTGCCCACAAACAGCACTCTGTAAGCTCACACAGCCCCTTGCTTGGGGCCCCTGGAGCAGATCCATGCTTTCAGAGTAAGAAGGGAGTATCAGTTTCAAGAAACAAGAATTTTAGGGCAGCAAAATCCACATTTTCCCCACTGCAGACCCTTCTATCAAAGGCTGCTCCCAGCCAGCAGCTGAGCACGGCAGAGGAGAGGGGTCAGTTAGAGAAGTGACCACTGGATGTCACCACTGCTTTAGCCACGGACAGCAAGGCAGCCTTGCACCTAAACGAAATATGCCAGCAGGGACTACCAGGGAGTCAAATAAACTTACAGCACCTCGTTTTCACTACACAGAAGTTTATTATGAAAGTTAAACATACAACACAAAAAGTAGCAAAAGCAATCCTGTAGCTTAAGGCAACTCTTACAGGAGATGAATTCAAGAAAGATGATGCAACTTCAGTTTAAATAGAAATTATGAAAAATATCAAATTGCATCAATAACTTAAAATGCACTTTAAAAAGTCTGCACTAACCAGCAGAGGGTAAGGGCTGTGATCTTAATGCCAGCATTAAGATATGGAAAGCAGCAGAATGCTAAATGATGATAGGGAAAGTTCAGTATTTACACAGAGATAGCAACGTTAATATCTGATAGCGTCATTTCCTGTGTACTTATGGTTTAAAACCACCGTCTGAAACGTTAGGAAAACCTTTTAAAATAAATCTTCAGACTATTCCATCAAAAATACACAGATGGCAGAGAAGATCCAAGGCTAGGGATGCGTGCGGATGCATGCGTGTGTCCCTTAAATAACTCTTTGCAGAAACACTTTAGAAAAATTATTTCTTTGGGGGAAGAAGAGCAAGAAGAATATGTGGCCACAGAGTGAAAAAGATTATCTTTCAGGTGAATCACATTTAAATTGAAGTATCAAAATATTTCTATTTGATGACATTCTCACAGTTTACAGTTAATGACATTTTTAAGTGAATGTTAAATATTCATATTATTAACATACAAAGATTCTCCTTCACATTGACATCTGCTTACATTTTTGCAAGACCTCTTTTGCATTAATTGTTTTTCCATTAATGAGGAATGTATAATTGTCTTAATTATAGAATTTAATTAAGAATTAACTGTTCTAACCATATAGAGTTTCTACCTTTAAAATAATTCTTAAAATACTGGATTCAGATCCCTTATTTTAAAAAGGTATTTAAGTGACATTTCAATCAATCAGGCTGTACAGGAAGCACCACATTTTAACAAAGCCAAATGACATCACATTTCTAATCCATTTTCTTCAAATATTGGATGCAATGAAATCTTTGGAGCAAGTCCATTCACCATCACCCCAAATAAAACAAGATTATTTCATACATTAATTCATCCCAAATCTTACCCTGTTAGAAAATGCAATATATACTGCAACAGTCTTAATTTGCATAAGATTTAATAGAAGGGGCCTATGTGCAGTATGAGACTCCTGCACACAAGCTCATCTCAGCTTTTCACCATTCAGCACAACTTTACAAAAAGCCTAAGATATAAAATATACTTAAAGCAGTTATCTTAAACATGATTCAATACATATCACCTTGGCAGCTGATCACTTTTGTTCCCAGTTTAAACACTGTTGAATCTGATTGTGGAGTTGCAGTATCCCTTTGAAGAACTAGTTAAAAAAATCCCTGAATAAAACAGAAGCCAGCCTGCGACTTCCTCTGAGTTTCAGTAAAGCACTATATACAGGGTATAACAGCCACCCAAACTCACTTGGAACAGAATAAAATCTAAGACAGATAATGGGGCAGAATGCATTAATGCATGAGAATATACATTTTAAGTTTTTTATAATTTTAAAAGTGGAACCAATGAATTGTTAGCAGTTAAATGAATACTGCAACTGTAACGTTTACAAACCCACAAAGTTTGAAAACTGATTCCAACAGCTCTGATTCACTGGGTTTAGCTTGGAAATAATGCAAAATAATGTCAGCAGTTTGAATAAGGTCTTGCAAATTTAGAAAAAAGAAAACTGAAAGAAAGATAAGAATGCATTATCTAAAATAAAGCAGGAACACAATAAGGACAATCAAAATTCCAATAGCCCATATTAAAAAATTAAGCTTGGAATGCATTGGCTTCCAGCAGTTTACAAAAAAAAACCAACCAAAAACAAAAACAGAAGTTGTTCTAAATCTGTAATATCTTGACCTATTTTTAAGTGACAATTTTTATTACAGTCGAGAAAAATGGTTTTATAGCTGCATAAGTTTCCATTTCACTAAAATAGTGCCAACAAAAATAAGTTTGCATAGAAAAACAAAATTTCGAATTGCCACTGGCTACATGCTTAAAATGGGAAATGCAGGTATGGTAACATAAACATAGTGCAAACCATGGCAGTTCGTGGTGACTTTGACTGCCGCAGGTCAGGAAACAGACCATAATATACCCAGTTATCACAGTTTCTGGTCTTTTATTCAATCCTTTGCCAAGTAGAAGCAATGCACGTGTGCAGAGCCGTGGGACGCCTGCTGCCCATTAACGAAGTTTGAGATCATCGCCGCTGCCCAGGTTGGAGCCAGGACTAGGGTCTTGCTGTCTTCTTGCCTGCAGTAACAAACACACAGGATCAGCTGCCAGGAATGAGCAGGTCTCTAATTCAGTATATTAACACAACTAAGACCATAACCAACCAGACCATAACCAGGCAGAAACTTTACAATTCGAGCAGTACTTTTTAACATCAAAATCATGCTTTGCCCCCAGGTCAGTTTGCCCCCCAGAGCAGGTGGGCTCTCAGGAGGGCTGAGGGTCTGGCAGCCCCTGTCCCCGAGGGGCTCAGAGCCTGCTGTGCCTCCCCTCCCGGCCCAGAGCTCCCAGCAGGGACTGTGTGCTCGTGCTCACACACGTGCACACTCACACTGCCAGGCTTCAAACATTGCTTCAGCAATCAGCAAGAGACTCCCACAATAGTTAGGTAACAATTTTGTGTCTCTTCTTCTAAAAATAATTTTCTTTCCTGTAAAATTCCCTTCTGTTAACCTTTTCCGTCAGTTTTAGGGAGAAAGGCTACAATACGAGATAGAGTACATCACATCATTTACAGGTAATTTTATGAGGAAAACATTTACTTTAGCTTCTTCTAGGATCAAGAGACTTATAGTAACATATGAGCACAATTTAATCCATAGATGGACACACATTTTAACACTTCATAAAAGCTGGGATTTTACTGCTTCCTTCTTCGGTGAACCTGCAAAGTCAACAAACTGAGAAAACTGACATAGGATTGCACACCCCTGTATTAAAACAAAAGTAATGTAAGTTCTCCTTTAAATAAATTATTCTGTTAAACAGTTTGAGTTAATGACATTGCAAAGAGGTAATTAAGAATGGTCAGTAACAGTAAAAGACACAATTATCTACTTTCTCTACCTGTACACAGGTACAGCACACACAAATGTTGCACGTAAATACTTGAAAACATTGATTTCCTTAAAATTTTAAAACCATACTTCGACTCTGAGAACATCTAACACATGCTAGCTGTTTTTTAAGACATTTTAGTACCAGCACTTTTATTTAAGGTTTACAGAGTGAATAGCTGGCACCATGGCCTGTCACTGCCACATGACCCAGTCTCTGGCCACATTCTCAGCTGGTGGAAGGTGTCACTACACAAGCTTTATTCTGAGTGCCCCCATCAGCTGCAATAACCTGCCATATTCAGGGCTTTAAAAAATGCAAACCAGTGACAACTTCCCTGTTCTATAAGACTTTTCCTATGTTCCTGAAAGCCTTAACACAGGCATTGTGCCACTGAAATACCCTTCAAGCAATTACTGTGTTGGCACCACCACACTGAACAACACGAGTACTCCAACAGAGCTGTGACAAACAGGGGCACAAGTGCTGCTCTTGGGTGTTCCCTGGGCTCTTGTGAGCCCCAGTTACTGACAGAGAGGAAGCCTCCCCACAGCACAGCAGCTGCCCTAGCTCACGAGGTGCTGCTGCTGCACTCCCATTCCAAAGGGTGAGCAAGCACAGCCTGCTCACTCCAGACCCTCTGGCATGCACTGCTGACTTTTCCCAACTCAGACCACTCTTTCTTTGTTCACTTCTTCCTCCTTATCTGGGTGCTGCTGCTGCACTCCCATTCCAAAGGGTGAGCAAGCACAGCCTGCTCACTCCAGACCCTCTGGCATGCACTGCTGACACTTTTCCCAACTCAGACCATTCTTTCTTTGTTCACTTCTTCCTCCCTTATCTACCATTCTTCTTGTCTGCCTAATTGTATGCTCCCAGTGCACTAGGTTAGCTGCACCCAGACAGAGAACTGCTGCTTCCTTCTCCTATTTAAAAGCCAATTTAAAGTTACATTCTCCTTTCGTGTGCAATGGTCCCTTTCTGATGCACATGGAGTTAATTCAATAAATCCCTCTAGTAACCAGCATGTTTCCAGAGCAGACAATCCCCTCCTGCACTCTCCTCAGTGGTCACACTGCCACCATTGCTTTGGAAACACCTCCACTAACTTAAATATCACAATTGCTACCTACTACATTTATGTATTCAGTGTTGGCTGCACTTTAGATAATTAAGAGTGAGCCAATCTTTTTGCTCTGTTCTATCTGCACTAGTTGTACTCTGAAGGAACAATCTGCTTCTCCTGCTTGCAGAAGAAATCTGAAGGTGAGAACCAACACCACTGCTGGTGCACAAACCCACAGACTTCTCAGTAATCTTTCTGAGGAATCACATTAAAGCAAACTGCTCTAATCACCACATAGCACTGATGATTTCAAGTGTTTAAGGGCATATTCTTTGAGGTCCTTGAAACAACTTCTGCACACTGTCCTCTTTGTAGAGACACAAGATGGAATTTAATTAAGCTTTTTACATTATTTCCAAAAGCCAAATCATTCAGCTATGACTATCAAAATCACTGAAGGAAGCCCCACACTTCCTTTTTCCTTCAACAGAAAAGTGAACGGTGCTCTAAATATTTTCTTCATATGAAATGGTTGTTCATCAAGCCTGAATAGATACTCCCAGGCTAATTTAAGAGTTGTACCAAGATTAACAAAACAGCAACAGTTCTATTTTGCATACCCTTCTATTGAACAGACTGTGACAAGACCGCTTCTGGTTTTACTGCTGCCTCTTTCCTCTAAAAGGAAACAAAGACATGCACTGTCTTTAACAATTACCAAAATCTTACTTCTACCAATTTGGCATTCAATAAACATTTTTACACTTAACTAGAAAAGACCAGCAAGTTAATTGCTGCTATACTACTGCTCTAAAAACAACAGTGTTTCTTCTTCAGAAAACAAATCATATGCACAGCAATTTTATTGTCAAATTTCAGCGAAGGCTCCAAGATATGAGCATATGGTTGCATTTATGCTTTGCTCAAAGTGGCCTTTTCTTTCAAAGCATATGAAAGAATTTGCATGATTCGTGACCTCATTGCTACTTGTAGAGTTTGCAGAAGCCACTAGTGAACAACTACCAGATTTGCCCTTTCAAGTGAAATGCAAAAGGCATGACAAATGACCCTCAAATATACCAAAAACAGTCATTACAATATCTTACAACAGTGTATGTGGATAAAGGTGTAATTTTGCAATTCTGTAAGTGGGGACTGACAAAAGCAACTGCAACACGTTGGAATGACAGCTCTGACTCAGGCTCCCTCCTTTCCTTGTGCTACTACTGTGCAAAAAGACAACGTGTGAAGCAGCCTTGTTCTAGCAGCCACAGCATTCTGCCAGGGCACAGCGTGCTCAGTATACAGCAACTACAACTGGGCTTCTCATGCTGAAAGAAAAATAGAAAAAAATAAAAGATGCTTGGTAAAGACTAGGAAAATCACTTTGTACAAAGACAGGAAGCACACTGTGGAGCAAGAAGCACTGGGTGCTATTTTTGTCCACTGACAATTGGCAAAATACAACTTCCATAAGAAATGCCACGAGATCCTTAACACTCCCTTGCAGGAAGAGTGTGACTATCAGTAGGGTAGTATCTGCTGGTTCTCCTCAGCCTATTACAGGAAGCTAAAACTTCCCTTTTATAGATGTAAACCAGCAATTTCCAGACTTCTCACCACTGGGGGTCCTGGACTCCCCAGCATAGCTCATCAATCCTCTAAACTGCAGTTTTTGCTGTAATTTTTGAAATGCATACCTTTTGCTGCCACACAAAAGCACCAGTATTACTCTCAGTGAATAATGGGCTCAGCTTCTCAAGGATTAAGGAGACTTGCTTCAATTAAGAAAGATGCATTTATCTTTGCCATTGGGAAATGGAATACACTGCTATGAGTCATGCTTAATGAGCCATGAGAAAACAGCAGTTATTCATCTTTTCTCTGTGTATTTCATTTTTTCAGTCAAACGCTGATTTTAAGTTTGAAGGAGCACTACTTCACATGTTCTTCATCTGTTATTTAGTGTAAGGATAACAAATATTTGCTCGTGAGAAACTTGTAATTAGTACACAAATACCACCAGAGTTGCAATTATCCTAAAAATGAATGTATTTTAACCAACAATGCCATCTTTCTTCCAAATGTCCAGGAACAGAAGAGTTAACTTGATGGACACATCAGGAGTTTCAACACTGAAAAATACTTAGCACTCAGCTTTCAGAACATGAAGCCATGCAAATCTGCTGCTGCACAGAAGGAATTGTAACTGGCCACAAGCCATTGAAAACCTCTAACCCTGGAGAGGGAGTGATGACCAACTGGAAGAATTGCAGGAACGTATTTGGCAAAAAGCCATTTCAAAGCCTCCTATCAAATGCTACTCTAGACTTATTCATGCTGAACTCATACTGCTGGCACCATGGGGGTAATGACTGACAAAAAAGAGAAGAGTTACTAACAAAAGCATTTTGACTTGAGAGTAAACAAACATAAAAAGTGTGCCTATAGTACTTCTTACACTGTTCTCTTTAGCCTCTGATGTCTGAGCTTTTCCCAAGCCTAAATATAGGCTAAGGGGAATGGACTGAAAGCCCTATCAAGAATAAGATGCAGTAATATCTGCATCATATTATTTTTCTTCTCAATAAACTAGATAGCTTGGAGTCATTAAATCACCAAGTTTTATCATTTACTTTTCTGAACAAGAACCACGTTGGAGGCTTTGCATCTGTTACTGGGGCACAAAGGGAAAACAAATGGGCAATAAAGAAGGTGGCACATAAGCAGTTCCTCCAGCAGCCAAGACAGCCAGAACACATCCACCTCCTCCACCCACTCAATCCTGCCCCACGCTGCAGTCTATTGTGCTTCCAACTGTGCCAACAAAACTCCTTAAACTGACTTTAAGAAAGCATCTCTAACCAGCCCCTTCCTGTGCATGTTCTGAGGCCTCAAACATACCTAAGGAAACCAACTCCTCTTACCACATGAGCTCATCAGGAAAAGATAATGCAGTCCCACTGTGTGGGTTACATGATAGCTCTGAGAAAGCAGAACTGAGAAAGTTGGAAGCAAATTTAGTAAGGATGGACAGGACTGCCATGAAGATGGCCCTCCCTTTCTATGAATCACTTACAAAAAGCAGCAGGGAAAACTGGGACCTCTGAATGCCACACAGTGAAATGACAAATACAACCATACCCACTGCACATACAACTTGGGACACTGGTGAAGAGGAGGGGAGGAAGAGGGAGCTAATTTGAGGAAGGGCTGTCACAAAAAAGAATAGCCAAAATAAAGAAAGTCTCTCCATGGACAACTCCACTGCAATTCTTTAATTGGATTCTGGCAGCTCTGTCCTGCTGAAACAGACAGAGCAAATGCATTATGTGCCTTGGCATCTGCCATCTATAATTTACTAAATAAGTGAAAAATCAGGCTATGCTATGAAAAACTAAACAGCGAACATTTGGATTCTCTTAGGACTGCCAACCTCCTGAAAAGGGATTAAAAAAAACCCAACCAACCAAACCTGAGAATACTTTGCAGATACTTTTCTAAAAAGTATACGACCACAGGATAAAAACCACCCAAATGAAAAAAACAAAACAGCCCTGAAATAAAGAGAACAATGCTCAGAAAAATGACCAGTTACAACCAAGCACACCTTCACATTAGTCCTGGTATCTGAGGCAGACTCACAACAATGAACTGGAAACTCTTTGAGCTGCTGGTTAACAACAGCCTCTCCCATGGAGATTTGAGCAAAATGCTGGCCCTGCCTCCAGTAACCTTCACTCAACAGAAGGGCAGGAGAAAATCAGTCTTCAGAACTGGAGTCAGCAAAGCTGGGGCCCTACAGCATAGGGAGAATGTCAACTTCTATATCACAGAACTTCTTCTTTGGTCACAGCTTGATGAAGCAGCCCATGTGCTTCCTGGTCTCCAGGGGCCTTGCACAGACTCTCACTCTTCACCTCCCAGAGCTTTAGCCACAGCAGCAGCACTGCTCACATCCATGAGATCCATGGCAGCCAGAGGGGATATGATCTTCACCACATTCCTAGCAGGCATAGCTATCAGCATTAGACTCCATGGCCTGGATCCAGTCTCTGCAGTTGCTTTGTTGGCTGCCCATAACATTCATTTTGCTATCAGCTCTCCTTTTCACTGAACCTGGGAAGAAGTAGCCTTGATCTTTCTTAATTATAATGTCAAGCACCACTTAAATTATGCAAATAATGAAAAACAGGCTCTCAAACTTGGCAAGAGATCTGGATGTCAGACTGAAGTAACTGTAGAACTATTAATGCCATGAATTCTATACCCAATGCTCTTTTTTATTCCTGCTTCCATTCCCATTGTTTTTCAAGCTCACTGAAAGTCAAAATAAAAAAAATCTTCCTGACAAAGGCCATTGATAAGAGTTATTTACCACTTACCTCCATCAAGACTTCATTTCAAACTACTATCTACTTCCTGAAAACTGACAGAAAACACACATGAACTGTGTTACCTGCAGAGCCTGCTCCCCCACAGGTTGTGAGAGGGCTCCAGAGCACGACCAGCCAAGCAGCACAGCTGCTTCCTGACCCCGTGCACCCCCTCACCTGAAATCTTTGCAATGGTTGCATCTTTGTTTAAAAGCTATTATGAAGGTAATGATTCTGTGCCCCAAACTGGACCAAGGTCACTGCAAGCCAAGGAAGGAAAAAGCACAGCTGGAATAGGCAGCTCTGAAGAGCTTTGAGTAGAGACTGAAATTTTTACTTTCATATTGAAACTTCTTTTCCAAGGGAAAAAAGCTTAAAGTGCTCCCTTTTAGAAAGCACTGTTTGAAAGCTGGTCTAAAGGTTATAAATTTATAATTAATATTGATTGCCTCTAGACAGTATTCCTCTGCTGCTCAGCCCCTTTCTAACCTTCATTGACTGAAAGAAGACGCTTATATTACAGAATTCCCTGATTTGCAAGATTGATCTCCTCCATCCTACAGCCAGCATTGATTCTGTACAGCACAAATTGTTTTTCTGATCTATGCATTCTACAGCACTTTTGCACAAGCACCAGCTATTTAAGTTCTTGTGAAGCAAGCCAGCCATAACTTAACTGGCTACTTGCACTGGACTGGCACTGCAGAACCTTTTGAGGCAACACACTCCCACTCAAACACCTCTTTCCAAGTTATGATGTCTCCATCCTCCATCTAAACAAAGATTTATGATTGTGTACAAGCATATACCAAGTCTACACAACCCACTGCATATGAAAAAATCTACGGGTTGGGTTTCTTTCATCCAAAATCTGTGTTAAAGGTTGTTCTATTTTTCTATCATCATCAGTTTGGAGAGTACATACAGTAAACACTAATTAAATTAATTCCAGATTAATAAGGAAAAAACCCTTTAAAATCTGATGAGAAAATTTTTTTTAAAAAACCCTGAGCCAAAATGAAAAACAAAAAAGTCCCCACATACTTATTGTAATATTATACTTTCTTCTGAAGTCAGTTGTATTTGAGAAAAATATAATTAGTTAGAGCATTTATTTACACTAGGAGTTTCATCTTAGAAAAAATTAAGAAAAGGAGAATAATTTCACTGTCTAGAACCTTGGGAAGAACATGAAAGTCAGTCCTACTACTTTATTTTCTTTCAACTGTAAACTGTTTACATTTCTGTAACAAAATCCTGTTTGTTTTTTTAAGAGTTCCCAACTTCAGCAAAATTACATGAAATGTGTCTTGCCCATTTCAACTGGTAATTCCCAACAAACAAGAATAATATGTAAAAACCTAGGGCAGGACGCAGTATTTAAAATTTAAGTAAATTTTTACTCCAGCACTTTTTAAAGGGTGGGGTTGGTGGGGGTTTTTGGTGCTTTGTACTGAGAGGGATTGCTTCTGGAAGAAAAACAATTTCCAAAGCAGGGGTTTTTTTCAGCAAAATGAAGGTTTTTAAAATGGGAATTTCATGCAGTTTCCCAAAATGGCTCTGCTTAGCCATTAATGTAATTTATATTTAGCACAAGACCACAAACAGACAGATTGCTAGACTAGACTGTTTTAGGGAGAGCAAACCACTCCGTCTCTTTACTCACAGTGTTGCTAAAATAAAGAGCACGGCAGCAACATAGGAAAGGAACACAAAGTAGAAAAATATGACATTTCAAAAACACTGGTTGAAGAAATTACATTGGAAGACTAAGAACAGATCCAACCCATCCCCAAGGAAAGCCATGGGGACATCCTTAGCCAAGCTCTGGAGAACACAGCTGGACAAACTGCACTCACACAGATCACTGCAAGTCTGAAATTACAGCCTGTCTGTACAAAACAAACCTTCACAAAATACCCCCACCTGCACACAGCAACTCAGCAGAAGGCCTCCTCTCTTTACCTTGAAAATCCAACGTTTTGTGCCATTTGCTCCAGCAAAGAGCTGTCAGGAGGCACCTGCTTGTGGCTTTTCCTCACTGAACATGGGCCATTACTTTCAATAAATTCTAATTTCACCAACTAGGGGCTGTTTAAATCTTCCCAGGCCCTTCTGGACAGTGTGACACATTTTTGCATCATGCCACTATGCCAGAAGACTGAAGAACAAACAAAAGCTCTTCCTGGAAATTTACGTCTAGACAGCAACCTCACAGTAATTTCTGCAGAACACTTCTTGTCCTGACACTGACTCTGGTCATTCATACTGAAACCACACCAGAGACACTCAGACTGACTCTCAACCACGACCCAAGGAGATAAAGACAGTGAAAATTAAACATCTGCCTCACCAACATCCCTTCAGTCTGCTTGCTCTTCTAGTTTGGCAAAGGAGAGCGTACAAATACTTCAAGTTCAAACACCTCATTTTAAAAAAACAATCTTTAAATGGGGATAAGGTCTTTTTTTATGTGTATTATTAAACATTCTCTGTCTCAGCATTCCAACATTTTTGTAAAAGTAAAAGCCATTGGGATACCATATTAATTCTGAAGGCACTAAGAACATTCACTGACTTCAAAAGCATCTTTGAAACAAAAGAATCCTGGACAGCGGGGCTGGATTTGCAGTATCTGATATAACTGAGCTATATAAGTTGATATAAAAACTCAAAAGCATCTTGTATTCAAAACAAACTATGTTAAAAATGTAGCAGAAGGCAGTTCAACTCAGAGGTGCTTAAAAACTTCAATGAAAATTCCTAAATCCACTCCCACCCTATTTACATCAGAGTGCTGTAATTGCACAAAAACATGATCACCTTTGAAAATTCAAGCACAGCCCACCTCAGATGCCCTCAGATACAAAGAATATGTTCATTAAAATAAAGATCTGGTGTGCTAAACTGGAATGGAAGGGATTCTATATGATGAAAAGACAGTAAACAAACCTCACAACACCCTGAAGGGGTTTTTTGCCTTTCTTTCAGGGGGAAGAATTTTTTAATTGGCTGGGAGTTTTTTAGGATACTTAAAAATGAAAATAAGCAAAGTGTAATTTTTAAATTGCTACTGCACTTGTAGTTTTTTCCCCTTGCAAAGTGTCACCATTATAAAATCCAACTGCCACATGCAAGACACTTTAACATTGTTTTCAATACGTTATCACTGATCACTCTTTTGTGGGGAGTTTTAAGTCTACAGACTTTATGTTAAGTCTACAGAAAGACTTAGAATAGGGAAATCTTTTTTACCCAGAAAGCTGTATAAATAAAGAATTGAGTCTGATCATTTTCATATGCTGCCAGGCTTTGGATGGATAACTATTTCCAAAGAGCTGGCGCCTCTGTTTTGGGTAGGAGTGGGTGGAATATTGCAGGATTCCCCTTCCCTCCCCCACTGGAGCAGAATCTGGTCTCTATTAAAGGCATTTTGACTGTAATTCTACTGTCAGAAATATCCTGATTTTCTACAGTGTTGCAATTCTTAAAACCATCATTAACACTGATGAGATCCTGTTCCACATCTGCCAAATCTGAGTTTTACTGTCCATGCCAAGCATGGCAGAAAAGAAAAATCTAAAACTTTCTTAAGGAAATGAAAGCTGTATAGAAATCACATTAAAATGATCACAAGGAAAGTATCTTCATTTGTGTGTAGCATAACATACATAAAAACTCAGTCAGCACACTTAGAACTGGCCTTTTCCATATAAAAGCCTTGTAGTACCATTGCTGTAGTGAAACCAAAGATACTGCTGGCCCCACTGACAGAACAGAAACAGAACACAAGGCAGTCTGGATTAAGGTTTCTGCAGCTGTCAGCAATGCAATCATCAGAAGGGTGCCACTGACAAACTGCATTTCCAAGCTGACTGAGCACGTCAGCATTGGAAAATTCAATACAGGCCACAAATACAACAAATACAGGAATGCACTTTTATGCATCACTTTCTATTGAGAATTCTGTACAAGGATCATGAACACCAAGTGCTTACTGATTAAAGTTCATTTGATTCTGCCCAAATGCTGCAATAGATTGAAAAGAAGGGTAACAATGAATGATTTAGAAATCTGATTCCTCTTGAGGAATGCTTTGCAAGTCTATTTCTGCTCTCTCCCATCTCATCTCAAAAGATCCTGATTTTTATGCAGTCCTAAGATCGAGAGTAAAAAAGCTTGTCTGTAAACATTCCAGATATAAGTTCAGGACATCTTACTCCAAACACAGGAATGAAAACTGAAATGTAAAAACCAATTACAGACCTACGAGTACTGGAGGAAAAAATCTGTTGGTTAGACATATCCAAGAGGCACAGTAAAATAAATAGGAAAGTATGCAAAACAATGTATTACAATTATTAAAGATTTGTATTTGACATCACAAACTTGAAACAACCTTTGATAATACTTTTCATTCTACTTAAACATATTTCAAGTCAGTAATTTTTTCTTTTCTTCCTTTCTGTAGGTTATCTATACCAGTGCTTTAGAGCTGGGACAACAACTATTGTTGTTTCAAGAGAAAATGGGTACCAACAGCTAATAAGGACATCACTTAATAGCAACTGCCTTCTGCCCTATAAAAAGCAAGAGTGTTTTCAGAAGTTATTGCATCCAGCTCCTGCAGACAGCCAAGAATGTTGCTTTTTGTGTCTCAGTGTCATGAGTTTTGATGTGTGCCATGAAGCCCCAGATGCCCAATATTATCTCAATTTCACTGTTAATTGAAATAGTGTTTTTACACAGCCCAGCTCCAAGTAAGTGTCTTCTACACTTGGAGGAAAATTACGTGTCTTAGAACTCCAAAAGTTATTTCAGGAAGCCTCATTCTTTTTTAACCTTCAGCATGCACATGGCTTAGTAAGAGGAGTGAGGATGAAGGACACAGTGCAAGGAGAATATATCAAGAAAAGTTTTAAGTACATTGAGCTTAAAGACATAAGATTGGACCTAAAGTTCCCACTGTGTTGTTCACAAGCTGGCACAGGTCTTCATGAGCAACTTAAAGCTAATTCTATCTTCCTTCTGAAGTGAACTTACAAGCAGGTTGTAGCTATGCTGTGACAGAATTATTCAGGCAGTCCAGCTGCTGCTCCAAGAATCCAGTGGTAGCAGGGCCTCCAAGGCAAGGATTTTACCTTTGTTACAGCTGACATCCGACCTGGCTGCAGCAGTGTTTGCAAGGAGACACACTCCAGCCACTTCAAAGAGAGAGATATTATCCTCTGTGCCTATCTGCTCCCTCTCATTCTCATGCTCAGTGCCTTCCAGTTGTAGTTGGAAGGAAAGGAAGTCTGTCTGATCATCCCAACTATCCGAAAGAATGCCAGAAGAAAAGTAGCTTAGCAATAACAATAATCAAATTTTCTAAAAACCATAGAGCCAGCAGATTGATCATATTTGATTACAGTTAAGTCAGGCTGTACTGATGAAGGAGGAAGTAAGAAACAGCATTAGTAAGGGAAAGAAATTCAAAGCCTTTCTGTGTTCTCCCTATTCTCTCCTGACCTGCAGCCTGCCTTAACTTGCCAACTCCCCTTATGTATTATTACTTGTCCTCTTACAGCTCTCGCCTTTCTGACATCTCAGAGCAGCTGGTTTCCATTCCCTTTCCTGGCTCTTCTTTTCTCAATCCCAGTAATTTCTGCTTTCATCAAGAAAGAACAAGATTCAAGACTGTGCAGCCCTGAAGAAGCAAAGAATAAAAGAGAGAAACTAAACCAGTGAAAAAAAAAAGAATGAGAATTCCCACCCGTAAGAAAAAGGTGAGAAGACAATAAAACTAGCCTGTGCAAGAAAGCAGACTGTGGCATCTGATTAAATTGGCTAGTAATTTTCCCCAAAACATGGGATAACAAGCTCCAAAATTCTGCCCCTGCAGCTCCCAAAGCCTTTTCTGTGTTCGTGAGAAATGCACGATCTCTCTCTCAGCTGTTAAAGTATCATTTCAGAGAGAAATGGCAACTCTTTGAAGAAATGTCTTTACAGCTTTAGTACCCACTTAAGAAAAGACCATCTACAGAAAGGAAAAAAAGTACATGATCAGAGAATTCTTATCAAAACTTTAAAAAACTTGAAATCCATTTTACAAGAGTAAAAAACAACACATTTTACAATTTTTATATAACATCACTGAACAAACACAATACACGACATTGTACAAACAGACACATAAATGGAAACAATCTAAAGTTTTGGGAAAGTACTAACCAGTTACTGACAGCAGCTGTGAAACCCTCACCTCCATTTCCTCCCGATGAGACCTGTCTCTATCCTCGAACTCACGAGTTCTTCGGCGAGCCTCTTCAAAGGCTTGTTGTGCCAATGCATCCTCCTGCTACCAAAGCAGATGACACAGAGTGACACAAAAGGTGACCCTCATTGCCACCAAATCACGTTTCTTTTGAATATTAACCACCCCTTGGCAGCAAAGTCAAGTATGTCCTGCAGAACCTGCTAGAACACGGGCAGGTTCCAGCAAATGTCAATACAGGTTGATGAAATATTACTCACCTTCAATACAGCAGTAGAGATAACCAAATAGTTGGAATGCAGCTACTACTAAAATATATTTTCAAAGGAGAGCTGCTGTTCTAAAGCAGTTTAAATGCTGCTTGTTTTTTTTTCCAGGCTAGGAATTCTCAGAAGTTCTGTGTAAAAGGCAATACATTTTATTCTCCTTATAAAAGCCATTTTGAAGACAGTACACACAGGTATAGCTAGACAGGAGTCCACTACACAAACAGTGGTAATTTAATTCTCTTGCATTTAAAAGTAAGTATTACCAAAGTTACAAACCAAATAAATCCTTCATTTTATCAAAAGCTGCTGCAGGTGCATCAGTATGAACATTCTTAATAGTTGTGTAACATTTATATTATTTAAATTTAAATGCATAGGAAAGTGCAAAGCAGAAATTATTCCTCCACCAATTTATACACATTTCCACACAATGGAGGAGAAATCTGCAGGTCTTCAACAGCTCTTTTGCTTATTTTCAATAATGGCTTATGCACATGAACAGATGTGATAAACTAACACTCAAAAAAAATTCCTTCAAATTGTATTTTCTATTAGAAGATGTTTTAAATAAAGTGTTGATAATATGTAGAGCCATTATTAATTGTGCTGAAGTTATTTTTCTTAAGGAGACCTCTTAACACATTTACTGTTCCCCATCAGAATGGAAGAGTCCCATCTGAAGCGGCCCCACAAACCAGGAAGGGATAAACTGTACTGGTTCTCCCTCCTTCTAGCTCTTCAACTGGAATTACTGCTAACTCTACTGACAACTCCCACATACATGCAAATGTTATTTTAAAGTTAATAATTTTAAAAAAAGCTGACCTTGACTGTTAGAGGACACAAACATGCAGAGAGCAAAACTAAGTTTTTAATCTACCTGGGGACTAAGTGCATAAATTTTTCAATTTAAGATAAAGCATCCCCAGCCTGAGAAGATGTTAAATTGCCTTTTTTGCCGTGGGCACCATCGTGGGCCCTGGAGCTGCTCTGTGCAATGCTGTGAAGGGGCTCCCTGGTGGCCCAAGGCAGGGAAATACAAACAGCTGCCAGTCCCAGCTCTGCCTTTCGCCGCCGCTTTCTGGCTTTCTTTTCTTTAAAGCTGCCAACAAGATAATACTTTAACACCATATATCTTTTTAAGATTAGAATTTTGCCCTTTACAGCCATTTTAGTGCTCATATAAGGCAGAGAAACCAGGGTCAGAGAGTGGAAAGCAAGTTTGTTCTTAATAATGCAGAAGGTTAGAGAGAGAACAGATAAGCTCATCTCCCAGATGACTCCAGAAAAGCTGCCTTCATTTTAGTTTACAAAAGAGATGTATGTCTTTATTACCTTCTATTTTAAATCAGACTTAAATAGAAGAAGATTCTTTTTTTATTGAAGGTTTTTGCATTTTACCATCATTTAGAGTGGTTATGAAATAGAAGGCTGACGTAAAGCCTTGGATGGAATATTTTAAATAAATGGTCATAACCAAAAGAAACTAAATTAGAAATTCATGGGGAAAAAAATCAGTATGTTGACATCCAGAATGAAGATGTGTTGACAGCTGAAACACTGGTTTGCTTACGTCTGAGAAAGGGATAAAAGCATCAGAACTTTTTTAGCAAAACACAGAATTCTGCTCTATTCTTGGTGATACATTATAACAAATCAACCAACAATCCAACTTTATACAATGGGAATTTAACAAAAGTTTTTTTTTTAAATGTCACTCAATTCTAGTAATAATAGCCTAGCAAATTCAGCTGTATGAGACCAAATAACTTATACATCTTAGTTTTGTTCTATAAAAATGTTCCTGGTATAAATTTACAAAGAAAAGCAAAAATAAGCAAAATATGAGCAACGGAATGAGCAATCAACATGACAAGAGAACAAAACCAAACCTCCCAGTCCAGAAAATGAAATTTTAAAGCATATAAAAAAAATAAGCTGACACACATCCACACTTACACACAAGTCCTCACAGCAGCCCAGCAGGAAAAGACTTTCAGTAACAAAAAGTAAGACCACTTAGTAGCAAGACATGGATAGGCTGTGGATTAAGTGGAAAAAACAGTAGCTTAATGTGTACAATTAAAATATTTCAATGTTAACACATTGAAATTCTCTTCCTACAGTATTTGTTGACCTGGTGAAGGGCTGTATGTTTTCCAAAGTATGACAGCAAAGAAAGGTTTTATTTGATCCTAGCATTAGTATGAGGTGGTAAGAGACAGAAAAATGCAAGAGCACTACATTTGCTTAAGACAAGCTTCCAAAAAATGAGGGAGGTGTGAAGGGCAGCTGGACCTCTTACAAAGGACAGTAGGAACACAGGCAATACCACATGAGGCACTTAAGCCCCCTCTGACATCAGTGTTATTTTGGGATCAAAGTCAGCAGTTCTGTCAACTGCCACTTGCAATATTACAACAGTTTTAAACAAGGAAGCAGTGACAGATACAGGAAAAAGGAAACTGAAGAATGTAAGAGATTGTCCAGATGTTTACAATACTAACACATATAAGAGTGCAGCTACTCCTGTGTCTGTACAGTTCTTTATGACACTGGGCATCCCTACTGTAGCACAGAGAGTGACCATTGACAACCTTGTAGTTGCCAAGAATCACAAACTAAAAACAAGTTACACACCTGTAACTGAGTGCAAACATCTCTGTAGATTCACACAGTGCAACACCTCCAGCTCAGCACCCTGTACTCACAACTCAGGAAAGCACTGACCCCTGAGAGCACGCACACATCCCCTCACACACACAAGAGTAAATCACAGCCTCAGTGCACAAACACTTTCTGAAGACAGCAAAAGGGAATTGTTAAATGCTGTTAAGACAGTATATACACATTGGGAAACTAAAGCAATCCAAGCACTTACAAAAATATTTATTGGGAAATTAAGAGGAGAAAAATTAAACCCACAGGTCACCTGACCCCTCTCCTTTTGGGAAGGGTGCCCACCTTCTTCAGGCATTCTCCAGTTTTGGAAAGGGTGACACTGTCTCCTCCTGAGTGCACGTTCCCATCAGCCTGCTCTCAGTTCAGAAGTCCTGTGACTTAGCATTATGTATCAAACTTAGTCAAGAACCTTGGGATTTATGTTACATTCCTCAGGGCTATACACTGGCTGTGTAAGGCACTACAGCCTGAAGGCCTCCTAATGCATGGAGTCCACAGCAGTGACTCTGCTGCAGCTGGAACTGAGCTTGCCCAGGTCACTGACACAGCTTTGAAAGAGGTGAACGCACAGCAAGAGTGGATTTAGAGTAAAAGCTTTGGTCTGTGGCTTTTCTCATGGATTCTCAAAGGGTGGCAGGACTATTCTCTCTTTCTAGCATCATGGAGAAAGTGTTCAGGGCTGTGACTTTGACACAATCCCAAACACAGTCACATAAACATCACCTCATTAATGTGCAAATGTTTCTTAAGTTAGGGAGAGGCAAGGCACAATAGAGGAGTGTTCTTGGTATTTTGGAGGAATCAAAGATTTAAAATACTTTATTACTCTGTAGCATAGTAACAGTACAAAATCACTCAAAGTTGTAAATTACAAATGATTCCTGCCCCTAACATTTTGACCTAATGCAGCTAAAGTAGTGTTTTGCTACAACCACATTTCTGAACTTCCATACTGCAAGTTTTCTCTGGAGTTTGTACTCAGAGTGAAGGCAAAGACCGTGTTTCTCTCCAGAAGAACAAACAAATATGTAAGTAGCCAAAGGCAGAGTGTCTTACCTGTGCTCTCTCTTCATCAAATTCCAGGCAGCCCATACCATCCAGTCTCTGGAGATCTATCCAGCCTTTCCAGATTACACAGACACCATTGAGAATCATAGGTGCCTTCAAGTACACCTGGAATAAAAGCAAAACACATGCTATGAATTTGCAAGCTCTTACACATGTGCCTGCACAATGAAAACACTGATCCAGGAAGCTTCTATATGTATTCTTAGAAGAACATCCAAACCAGCTGGTAACACGAGACTCCATTTAACAGCTTCTACTGCTTCCTTTCCAAGAACTCATTTTAATCAAGTGAGTGCTTTAACTTTTGCCTACTGTACTGGATGGAATAAATTTAAGCTGTGTTCTCATTTTATAAACTGGCATGCACCAGGATTCAGTTAGAATTCTTATGCTTGCAGTTAAACTAGGGGTTTTTCTTGTCAGCTTACCTTTGTGTCACAAAGGAAGTGGCATGCTGCCAGTCAGGGAGAATCCTACAGCACATCTAAACAGTCAAATGAGAACTCTCCTTCCTACTCCCAAGAAACATTGTATTTTATCCCAATAAATGAGTGATTTCAACTAAAACCAAGCAATGGTTTCAGTCCTCCTCAAATTTGCAAACTACTCAAAGTTCAGTAAAATACATGACACACACATCGTGCTAAAAATAAGGAAGTCTTCCTGTGTCAATTCTAGCATGTGTGACAGGCTTTTCAAAAGAAGCAACACCAAGTACAGCACCAACATGCACTGTGCCTTGTGCTGCAGCATGGAATAATGCATGATCTTAAGGCCCCACATCCAGAAAACAGTACACAAAGTGATGTCACAAAGAAACTTAAAAAGAAGCAGATATCAAACTAAATGAGCTTGACATGTTATACTTAATAATATCCCTCTTAAACAAAACAGAGTCACAGTAAAATTACCCGAATTGTACAGAAAAGAAAAAATTAGAAAAATAAACCTTCAATTGCTATTTCAGCCTACTTGGCAAGTCAAAACCTCTCACTGGACAGGAGTTTGTCCATGTTGAATCACCAAAGAGGCAAACATGCACACACACCTACACCCACTTCAGATTTTGTCCACTGAATATGAATTTGGTAATTGACAAGACTGCTTAGACATTCCAAATCCATCTGAGTTTGTTTCAGTCTTCAGGAGCAGCTGGGGCTCAGCTAGGTAGGGGAACTTTCAGACAGTGCCTCCTCTAACAGTTCTAAATTAATCCCCTGGCAAATCCTCATCAAAGCATAATTGATGTTTAGCACTATAACACACTTCAAAGCACCCCCACTGTGCCTACTTGCTCAGTTCCACACTTCCCAGCTAAGGTCACTCAAGCAAAAAAAGAAAGGGCTCCAGGAGGCACAGAGAAAGGGAAGCCCCCCTCATGCAAAGGCTGTGCTGGCAGAATTAAGAACTGAACAACATGAAAGGCAACCCATGAGTGGAAAACAGGGAGCAAATAACATGAATCGAACTGACAAACGAGTAATGTCATTTGCCAAAGAAAACAAACATTTGATCTCTAAACCTGATTTTTACAACTTCTCACACTTTGGTATGAAGCAACACAGCTTTAGACCTTTTAATTAGTACAAAATGCAGCATCTCAATAATGAGGCAATAAATGTTATTTGTTTGAGCATATCTTCTTCCCACCAGCACTTCTACTGCAGGCTCTCTGCGAAGAGCACAGCCTGGTTTTCTGTGTCTGCCTGCACTCACAGCTCATCTGAGAGAGTTATTACAGCCCAGCCTTGCATGGGGACAGCACACTGTGGGGACAGCACACCGTGGGGACATCCACTGGCCAACAGCCTCTGAGAGCAGAGGTGTCAGAACCACCATGAGTAAGATGTGGACTACCAGGAAACCACCTCCCACAGCCCTCATTTCAAGATTAAACATTTCAAACATACAAAATACATTGCAGCCCTTCAGCACAGTCTTCACACATTCATCTCACAAGAAACAAATGAAGGACGCAGCATCCATTTAATAGATGCATTTAATTAGTTGAAAAGTGAAAGACAGTTAAAAAAGCCTGTCATTCTCTTCTAAGGCAAATGAAGAATAATTCAAGAGAGGAAATAAAAAGGCAATATAAGCTAACCATGAGTCTGTAAAGACAAAAAAGCCTGTACTCTAATGCTGGTTATGTTTTGCAGGAGCAAATAAGCACTTTGCCGACTTTCACTTAAGGTTTACCTCTCACTCGACCTCCCCTATCCTTCTGACCCACAACAGCAACCTGGGACATCAAAAGTTACACAGGCCTTCCCACAGATGTCAAAACCCAGCTTTCCAAGATGTCCAGGAATACTTTTTGTTTGTTTCTTTGATAAGGAATATTATGGTGCCACTAAGCCATTCCAGAGGCCGTTCAACTGCCTTGGTCACTGCAGCTGCCAGCGCCTTACACACAAACTTCCTGCAACAGCAGGTAGCTCAGACAGCTGCTGAGGGCTCAAAACCCCAAACGCCTCATGCATCACCTGGAAGCCCAAGCAGTGCTGCAAATTCTATGAAAGCCTTCAGAAGTCAAAGAGGAAACAAGTTGGCAGAGCTGATGTGATTCCTGCTGCCTGCAATCTGCCCTGAGCACGCCGGCCAAAGCCGAGCTGCTGACACAGCAGCCTGGGAGCCTCTGGCACGCAGCCTGACCTTTCCAGATGAAGGAGTCTGCCCTTGCTCCTGAATCTGAGCCCTGGAAGCCTTACACCACCAGATTCAGGAGGTCTTCAAAACTCTGATAAACAAATATTTTTCACTACTGAAAGCATGAATTCGTTCTCAAGATATTCTGAGTTTTGAAATTACCACACAATCATTCAAACATAGTAATCATTCATCTTGAAACCCCACGAGCTTATGCAGGAACTTTTCTCTCATTAAAACACAATAATGCACACTGGTGCTTTTTAATTTATTTTGAGAAAGGAATTTAAACTCCTTTTCCCCCCTCTCCTCTTTCAGGAAAATGGAAACCACCTAAGATTATAGCCAAAAACGTTTAACCACATATTTCCTTCTTTTCAGATAAAGTCATGTTGGTTCCCTTTCAACTTCTGAACTTAACAGAATTATTAATAAATTACTGCTCTGTCTGTGAACACATTATCTATTATGGCACCTCAAGATCCAGCAAAGTAATCTTCTAAAAAATTTCTGAATTGTCTGCTCTGAAAATTGTCTCAAGACAGTGATGGTAGAAGGCCAAGGGCAAAAGCTGCCTTATTTCTAAAAAGACCCAAAATTCCACACCCCCCCCCAATATTATAGAAGTAGATAAACACCATGTCTTTTTTAGAAGAACTCTTTCAAAGTTTTATTGCTAACCCCAGATTATCTGCATTTAATTTAAAATTTAAAATTGTTTAATTTAAAATTATTACATTTTATAAATCCTCCACATACCTCTGGGTACTTTTAATAATAACGCCTGGCAGTCAGTGCTGTAAATTTCAAGAGACAGGTGAAAAGCACTACAGAACAGAAGGAAGGAGGAGAAGTTGGAAGTCAGGCAATTACCAAATTCATATTCAGTGGACAAATTTAATGCTACGTAAAAAATGGCATAATAGGGACATACGAGAGAGGAGGAGAAGTTGGAAGTCAGGCAATTACCAAATTCATATTCAGTGGACAAATTTAACGCTACGTAAAAAAATGGCATTATAGGGACATACAAGAGGAAAAGCAAAATTATGCAGCAGCCTCTTCAGAATACCGTCTGTCCTACAAACCAAAGGAAGTATGCTTTTTCTGCCACTGACAGTGGACAGTTGTGCAACTAAGCTAAGAATCTTTGTACACATGTTCAAGGATGAGAGTAAATTCTCTCTCATTCTGCACCCTCATTTTAAACACACTGGCACAGCCAAAGCTTTGTTAGACTAGGAGACCTAAGTAAACTGCCACATACTGAAATATGCAATTTTCACCAGTTTATAGCAGCTGAATTTTTGTTCAGGTGGCTATTACAGAACTAATTTCATCTCAAATTACATCTTCCATTTCAAATTCCTACTACAGATCAAAGTAGCATTAGAATTTTTAAATGAGAAACATAGACGTTACTTTTACATTGGAAACAGGCTTTTTCTTCCATTTCAAACTCCTACTACAGATCAAAGTAGCATTAGAATTTTTAAATGGGAAACATAGACATGTTGCTTTTACATTGGAAACAGGCTTTTAGTATTAGAACAAATATTCTGCTTGCTGACTGAACAAGCAGCAAGAGCAAACACTCTTATCTCCGGGCAGATTATCTGCACAGAGGACAAACAGCGCCGTAAACACACACAAACTTGAGAAGGTGCTGCATGAATAGGCTTAGCTGGGCTCCAAGTTGTTGAGCTGTGTTTGTGCTTCCTCGGCCTCCCGCTGGCTTGTTCTCAAAGATCTCCGCGCCACACCTTCAACATTTAGTATCTCACCTTCCCTTTTGTATCCTTGTAACTAATCTGTTATTTCTTTTCATCTGCATTTAAATGAACAACCCTCCCCCCCAACTCCAATTAACTGGGAATTATCTCTGTTGTTAAGAACAGGCAGGGACATGGCTCCTGTAACACCATTCATTCGTATTTTAAAATCCAAACTAATTACTTTTTAAAAAGCTACTGTATTTTAGCACAAGACAAAAAACCTCGGTTTCACATCCTATTTTAGTCATCTAGTAAACCTTTATCTCACACCAGCAGGGTACTTAACTGATCTGCTGGAGGAATGCTATCAGTGCGCTGCATCCACACATCCTGCAGTTACAGAAAATGCTCCTTCTCCCTACAGCAGCCCAGCCATTTCCTCCCCCAGCGATTGCACACAGTTCTCACCACCCACCAGCTAATGAATCAGCAGGCTCTCAACAGCCAGCGCCACCGAGGAGATCAACCTCACCCCCAGGAAACACCAGTCCCCAGTGAAGTGGCGCAGTCCCCTCCCTTGTGTTTTCATTTTCCCAGCACACTGGAGCAAAATGCATTCTTTGAGAAGAGGCTCAGTTCTGACTCACCCTGTGCCTCATCACGCACACATCTGCCCATTCATAACGGGCTGAGCCACGTCCATCCATCCATCCCACTTCTGATCCCACCTTCCCCTGAATCATACCCCATTTTAAACACTTCAACAGCATTCTCTCTGGTGATTTCATATGTGAAACACTGACCACTAAGAAAGAAACAGCTTGAACACTAACTCCAAGAAAGAAAAGTGTTAAATGGGGTAAGGCTAACCTCATCATTTCAGCTTCTCTTGACATTATCTGTATACACTAGCAAGTAAAAGGAAACAACCTGTACAAAATGTTCACAGGAGAAATTATGTATTCCACTGTTTCCTTTAACAGCAACAGCATAGGATTATATATACATTTCATAATTAAAAGGCTGTGATCTTGCCACAGAGAAGTGGCACGACTGCTCTGAAAGGTAAAGTTGCATCAGTCCCATTCCTGTGTTCCTCCCAAAAACTCCCTTTCATATTACAGAGAAGGGTCTCTCGCCAGGGTTTCAAAGAGGGGGCAAAGTAGGAGAGGAAGCAATCTATGACATGCAAAAAAAAAAAATTCTAAAACTTTGCAACGGAACTTATACACTAAAATCCTCAGCTATTTGGGGAACAAAACAGAACAGTAACTTGATTAGTATAACACCAACTGAAGTTACAGCAAAAGCTGATAATTTCATGCAAGGCTTCACACTACTCTTTCAGATATTGACCATTAGTTTAAAAGAAACTAATGACAAGCAACCAAGTAATGAACAGTTTACAGCATTTATCTGACTTCCTAAATTTGACTGTCATACCCTAACCTTGTAACATAATTTAAACTGGAATGAAACATAAATAGAAACAGCTGAAAATAATCCCATTTAGAAAGTGACTATGAGTAAAGTAAGACTTCTTAGTGCTTTTAATTTCTGTCAATCTTTCTGTCTCATTCCTTAAAACATATTCTTTCTTCAGACACACAAAGAAAATGTCTTCTATTTTAAAAGCTACATCTTGGAATTTCTTCCGTTATATGAGAATGAGGTTTTGTTTAGATTCAAACCTTACACTCTTCTGCTAACATGTATGGGAATTGACACTTTCTGACCAAACAAGAGCCTTTCCTAAACACTTGTGCATAAGTGACCCAGTTGTGGCTTTCAAGATGAACACAGCTTCAAGTTCCTCAAGGGTGGCACCCGTGGCACAGCTGTACCACACCACCACCACCAGGCCCTTGTTTCCTGAGCAGCTGCCAAGTGGGACTCCTGGGACAGTGCCCTGCCCAGGGACACCTCCCTGGGCCCAGCAGCACCCTTCTCTGCCTGGGACTGCTCCTCCAGCTCTGCTTCCTTGGGATCACACACAGACATTTCGTTTGCAGCTGAGGAAAGAATGCACTCCAATTCACAACTAGAAAAACACCTCAGAACATACCACAATTTCCAACTTCACAGCAAAACCTGATGGTCAGATATTACTTTGTTCAATATTCAAATATGCTTATGCAAGTCGTCAGGTTTTACTACAAAGATCAGTAAACACTGAGATGCAACATAGTCCATTTTTACAATTCTATGTAGCAGAAATTCCCATGTACAGACTCATTTCAAAAATATCTGTAAGTAATATCAGAACTGTGACAAAACTTCTCTCAACATGCTTTGTGCACTACTGAAATACTGCAGTGGTGGGGTTTGGTTTCTAAAACGTCAAAAACATGAATAGCTGAAGAATTTTCCTAACCTTACTGGAGAGTCAGAATTTACAAGTCCCTTGTAGAAAACCTGGTATTTTTATGGTTTTTTGGTTGGTTGCATTTGTTAGGTTTTTTTCTGCATAGTTAGCTCAACTATGTAATCATGACTCCTTTTCGAAAGCAGATCAATGTTTCATTAAATTAAGCAGGTTGCTATTTCACTTAACTAAAAACCAAGTCTATAACTAAGAACAGATATGAAGCAGTAAGGATGTCAGAACAAATGTGATTAAAATCTGTGGAGCATTTTATTCCTGGATTAAAATCACTGGTCAGTACTTATGCTCAGAAGCTCAGATAAAAAAAAAACTAAAATGCTACTGCACAGAAATTATACTCATCATCTAATAACCAAGTCTCTAGATACAGTTCATCATTCCAAAATACTGCAATTTCTCGACTAAGCAGAAAACATGAACCAGACTTGACCAAAACCACCAGAAAAAAGCCCCAATACAAAGCAAAAAGTAGACAGCTTCTAGTTTTCACATTGTCACTACAGAAGGGACTCCCAAAGAGAAATGCATGCCATGCTCAGGCTCTATCCATTTGCCTTCAAAACACAAAACCAAGCACAGAGCTGGAACTGAAAATCAACCAAAATGCAAGGAGCACAACAAGAAAAATCTGAAAGGCAAATACATGCTGGGGTTTTCCCCTGTGAAACTTTACAGGGTCTTTTATCAGCCTATCTTTACACTAGATTCTGCATGACAAAGATAGCTGGATTTTAAACCTATACTCCCTTTTAATGGAGAGGGCATGTGTTTAAAAAGACCCATTTTTTCTTGCACCAATTAAAAACAATAATGCTTTTGCAGCAAAATATAGCCAGGAGATCGCTGCTGGTTTTGCTGCTCCAAATACACATGCATGCTTCTGCTCACAAACCCAGTAACTAACAGACACACAGTTTTCTGCCACGTTGACAGAATATTTTCCAGACAAATTTCAAAATTGGTTGTGAAATTTGTTCTTCTCAAGCTTTCAGAAAAACACATAGCAAAAAGTAGTTACAACTAGCAACTACAACAGAGGATTAGAAAGAGAGGTTTATCTAAAACACCTCACCTGCCCACCATGCTGCCTGGGTGCAAATAAACAGCCTGCTAATCCTCTCCTTTTGGACTGAAAACTCAAAATATATAATGCAAATACACTCAACTATACAAAAAAGAAGCTTCTTGATTTTGACAATATGGGCAAGCAGGTAATAAAAACATCCAGGAACTGACCCTGACCCAAGCAAGAGAGGGGAAGAAAAGCTGCTTCCTCTACCCTTTAGCTTCCATGGCCTCCTTGAGCACTCCAACAGCCTCACCCTTCTCCTTAAGCAGGATTAAAGTCTGGAAAAAACTGTTCAAACGTTTGCTCAACAAGTAGCGCTGCATCAAGGCTTAAAATAATGTTAGTACTTTTTTGGTTTTGTATACTATAACAACTATTCAGCTTTCATCATTCAATAAAATTTTATAGTGTCAATTATTCTGTAGAAAACTATCAGCTTCTGCAGAGAACATCCTTAGCAATGACTGGAAATTGTCTTTAACAGAGTAACATCAAACTTGTAATTATGCAAGCTAATGAGCTAATTTCGTTACTTGTGCTTTGGACAATAAAGCTTGAAGAACCATTTCAGTAACTTTCAGAAATGACAGTTTCTTGAAGCAAATGTTTCATCATCTTATTGAATTTTTCTTATTTTTAATATGAATTAAGTGATTTTCAGAAAGAAGCAGACATTCTCAACAATAACTCTCTTACTTTTCTCATTCATTTAGAAGAACAGGAAAGAAGCATAATATTAGCAACTTTCCTTTGTAAGTGGAGACTGATATGCAAACAAGAGAATTCAACAATCCAAATGTCTGGATTTCTTCCAGCATCTATGCTGCAGAGATCTCAAGTACTGCTTTCATCCACACAGCACTCATCTGTCCTTATATATAGCTGCTTCCCAAATGCAAAATTTAGCTCACTAACTCCAGTTTTGTTCCTCTTCTGGGAAACTTTAGGATGATGACATGTGTATATTTGAAATCTTGTCTATACAACTCAAATGAGTGCATTTAAGCCACTGGAAAGAGTTCAAGGTAGTATGACTGAGTAACTGCTTTTAGAATACACAATAAAGGCTAAGCAGAAGCAGGTTTACTGACAGCAGCCCTTAAGTACTTCCACAGCTGGGCTGCAAGCACTGCTCCCAAGCATTGTTCCAAAATGGCATCATCACTGCCTGTCCCAACAGCAGGGACGAGGCTGTGGGCAGTCCCAAAAGGATCCAGAGCATTGCAGGGTGAAAGGATTCCAGGGGAAAGGCTGTGGGTCCTTGTCACATGCGAGGTGCCTGGGGTGACTCACGCTGCAGTGGCAGAGGGCACCGATGATAAATCACTCTGCAGGAACAACTGCCCAAACCCAGCCAGGGGCTGCCTGCCAGGACACCGTGTCCAGTCTACATCCTCTAAAGATCCCTCTTCCCAAAATCCAAGTTCTAACTGTTCACAGTGCATAAACTGTATCCCAAAATCCAAGTTCTAACTGTTCACAGTACGCACATAGAGGCATCTCCTAACTGGGTGGTAGAGTGAATAAGCACAGGTACATTATGATTGTGGCTTCAAATGGAATTTGGATTAAACAGCTCTCCTCTATGCAACAGCAGGCATAATGAAGAACATTTTCAAGTATCTAGGCAAAAAAAAAAGAAAAAGTTTCATCCTCCTCTAAAGTAAAAATGGATTTAGGAGCATAAACAAAGATGTTGCTGGGAAAAAAAAATACTAGAAAGAAAAAGAAACAGAGAAGTCTCTGCCAGCTAAAGGACTCTTAAGCACAAACACAATAATAAATTCCAGAAACACAAGCATCTATAGAAAACCAATATTTTATTCAAACCATATAGATGATCCTGGATGAAAAATGATCAAGGGAATCATCAAGAGAAGTGGCTTCTTCTCATCCACCAAGCCTATACAGGACTCCCACCAAGCAACTCCAAGGAAAAAAAAAAATTTAAAAAAATCAAGCAGTTTAGCCAGGCTGGGTACAAACTGGATACACCACCAAACCCATTTGTCTGCTGTGAGAATAACCACACACTGACCTCCTTGTTTAAAGCTCACAGCAAAGCCTGAGAAAGATCAAAAGCAAGAACAGTGATGTGGGTTTCATGAGGACAACACCACTTCCCTTGGCAGGAGCTGGCCAAAGGACCCTGAAGGCTCTGAGCACACAGACAGCCCAGCAGCTGATGTCCCTTCTCTCACCACCTGCTGCTCCTCACAGAAGAACCTCTCCCAGCTACCACAAGGTTTTGGGGTCATCACACGCCCAAAAAGGTATGAGTAGGAGGGTAACAATTATTTAAGGCTGCTCAGGAAAAGTGGAAAGCCGGTTCTATTGGCTGCCATTTGAATAGGTGTTATATTTTACTAAAAGCTATTTCTCATTACACTTTTGTTTCTGCTGTAACATTTGCAGCATAACAAAGATTTCTTTTTTTCATATTCATCCAAGCAGTTAACACCAACTTAGAGCAAAATAAAATCCAGTTTTGACAAAAAAACTGTGCAAGTAGAAACTCAGCATCTTTAGGAAGAAAACTGAAAATCTTTAGTTATGGCTAGAACAAAGTTAATGGTTAATGAGTAGAAATCCTAGCTACATCACATGTGGCACAGCAGGCACTCTGAATCAATTTAAATCATGTCTGATGTGCTTTCCTCCAAAGCTGCAGAGTTCATGGCACATTAGAGCAAAGTAAACCCGTGTGGAAGACTCTGGTTTATGAGCAGCTGCCACCAAAGAACAGACAGGAAGTAAAGCTGCACTAGAATGAGATGGAGAATTTTATTATAAAGGGGAGGGGAAGTAAAACAACTTCACAGATTTCATCAGTGACTGGTATTTAAACAGTGAAAAAGAATAACTGAGAACTAAAGTTCTTTCAAGTAAGAAAGAGTGGAGCTATAGAATAGCTTGAATAAGAAATGAAAACTGGGGACATTATCTGACTCTAAGAAGTACACAAAATGAATCATGCAAAGAAAGTTGACCAGACAGTTCTCAACAAAGGGACTTTGAAAAAGATTAGATTTTAAGAAGCACTGAAGTCCATACACAGCTCAGCCTTAAGTTCGTATGTGATCAGTACAAAACTGAAATAAAAATTACAGAACTTCATTACTAGCGCAAGTCATTAATAATACCAGAAAACCAAGGTGAAAATAATGCTCTCCATTTAATTGCAAGGTTTAATTATCCAGTATTTCAGGCAATACATGAGGCTACTACACTGCCTATCTTTCAATTTCTTAATATCTATTCATTTATTCTTTACCAAAAAACAAATAAAAACTCCTGGACATTAGCTAACAACACAGAGGATCAGAAAGCCTTGGTATGGTTCAACTCCCCAGAAAGAGGACACACACTGCATCTGACACACCCCACACACACCCACAATCACAATGAAATACAATGTTCTATCATTTTTATGATCTGGGGACCTATTTTTAGTGCTGCTTTTTCTTCTATGACAAACCTGAAAAATTGCTCAAATACACAATTAAATTTGCTGCAGGTCAAAGACAGCACAGAATGTTAAAGCTATCTCAGAAAATAAAAATTTAAACTTGAGTTTAAAATGAGCAGAAACATTAAACGTACAGTGAGCCATCCAATTTTTGGATTAATGAAGACAGGGTATCCACCAGAGGCCTACCCACCCATTGTGAACATCAGATGCATCAAATTAAAAGGCAAATTAAGCATATAAAAAAATCCCCTCAGTTAAGAAATACCAGATTGAAAAACCTCAAGCCTATGAAGTATGTATTTGCAGAATCCCAACTTTCACAAGAGTGTTGCTCTTTCTAAAATTCAATCATTTATGCAGCAATTCCAGCAGATGCTGCATTGGTAGCTTTGTCAATCTGTGTACAAAAATGCTTTAGCACAATAGTGACACACTTCAAATCTGGATAAACTATTTTGGGCCATCATTGTTTAGCCAAACACCAAAGCAGAATTCCAGAATAAAAATATTCTAATGTTGGTAAGTTTATCTACATTCTAGATCTCAAACTAATGCCTAAGATAATTATTAACTGACAGCTTCCCCCTTAGCCTTTTTTTATTCATATAATTAAAAACATGCCTTACTGGCATAAATCCAGTGATGAACAAACACACATTATGCACTGCCTCAAGAATCAAAGCTCATAAAACAATGTTGCACAGAGCTACAAAAATCACATGGTTTTAAGAGACTGCTGAAGCCTGTGAAAGAAATTCTTAATTAAGCCAAATGACAAAAATCCAGAGAGAACAATCTCAGACAATTCATATGAAAGGCTTTAACTGTTTCCGTTGATAACATAAAACACTCTCCCACTGCTCATTCCTCTGCTCCAATCATGGGAGTGGCTGACTTTCAGAGAAGTTTAATTCTGTGCAGAGCACAGTGATTTACACAAGCAAGGGCTGATTACAACAGTGAATTTGTGATTTGTTCATACCAGAGCATAACATTATTCCCATTTATCTGTTTGTCCACCTCTAGCCTCATTCAGAGGAATTCTTCTAAACATTTCAGTGAAGCAGTCTAGAATTTACTGTAAACACACATAAAAGAAGGAGTGGCATTCATTAATGAGGCTCATGTTCTATTTTAATACACAGCATACCTACCATGCTCTTACATGATTAAGACAACACAAGAAAATGGATGAAGTAGTTCAGTACTTTAAGAATTCATTCAGAGAAAACAAAGTTAAAAAAAATCATAGGAGTAAATAAAATTAGTTTTGAACTGGCAAGAAGAGAGACTTCAGTCTTCTTACACATTACAAGAAAAATTCCTCATTCAATTGTGAGCCAGAATCAATATTTTTCAGTAAGAGCCAGATTCAATTCAGTTTCCTTAGCAAAGCAGTCAGTACCCAGACAGCCAACTTCACTTCTCCCCCAATTTGTCAAACTTCTGCAAGCCTCACAGGACTAAATGGAAAACAATTTTTTCCAAAAAAACTCATTAACTTGAATTCCACATACCATAACTGCCCTCAGGAATTTTTTTTTTCTTCCAATCAAGTTTTCCCACTATAGGAAATATTTATCTTCCACCTAGCAGCATTTAAAAGACCCAATATGCCATTAAACCTGAATATGCTTCAAGTATTTCCTCCAGCCTGGTAGGTTTGGTAGCATTAGCTGTTTCTTGTTACAAGGGTAGGTAAAAAAATTTAGGCAAAAGGAAGGATTTTGTAGTCCATTAAAAGTTTTTTAAAATAAAAAAAATACACAAAAATTAGCCTGAAAGAGAGAAACTACGAGGGCTTAAGTGCTGGTATACACCCACTGAAGAAAGTTCTGAAGAAAGTCTCCTATTGAATTCAGTGATCTTTGGATCAGTCCCAAAGCACCCACATGAGCACAGATAAGAGACAACATCTATATTTCAAAGGTATGCTTTTCCTGTAAAACCAAACCAGCTGTAGGTGATTTCAGTAACTTTATTCTGATGAGACTAAGCAAGGTTTCTGACTTTAAATCTAATACAGCTTCACAGTAACCATCATTGTCACTAGGGAATTTGAGCTTTCAATATCAGCCTATGGGACAACCACCTCAGAAAAAAGATTCAGAAATCAATTCTGAAAGTGGTGATGCTGCTTCTGTATTGCAGCTGATGGTGAAACTGAGAAAAAGATTCATTCCACTCAGAGCACACTGCCTGCCTGCTGTACCAGCTGGCAGCCAAAGACACAACAAAATAACCTGCTAAAAGTGCAAATTTTCATTAGTCTACCACAATGCATTGGCCAAAGTCTAATTTCTTTAGAAGCACCTACACAACACCAAATTTAGACTGTTCCCCAAAATTTTATCATAGCATGACAGTAGAAATATTTCTCTTTTTCAAAATAATGCAAAGCCGCCAGTCCTGCCCATATTTCCCAATTCTTCCATTTGCCTAAACATCAGCATGCTTTAAAACAAAGCAATATTTTCTTTCCATCTTTCACTTGTACTCACATCACTACCTACCTGCACAGAGGTGTGGAATATTAGAAATCTCACATCACACGTGAAGTCCATACCAGTAAGACCATAAACACAACAAAAAAATTTCTTTCAGTTTCAACAATTTCCTCCTTACCTTGCCTCCTTCTCTTTCAAAGTCAACATATTCCCGGGTCGGTGTCTGTCGCTGCTCCCCCTGCCAGCTGGCCGGAAAAAACTGGAGAGACAGATTGGTTCCTGTGGCCACAAAAGCCTTTTAGAAAAATCAATACAAACAGGATCAGGGAGCAAGACATTACATAAATTATGCAGGCAGTCATTTATTTTTACATCAGTTTATGTCTTAAGCCAGGCAGCATAGAGAATACTTAAAGTCAAAAACATGCACTCATCATTTTTCTTAAGTATTAAGTTACAAACATCTGATTCCATTTTGACAACATTTGCCATTGGCTGCTTCAGATATAAAATACAACATGGAATCAATACTTCTTTCAAATCAGTTTTGCTGACATTAGAATCTGTCCTTTCAGTTCTGTCTGGATACCCTGCACCAAGTTAGTACCTGAAATGTTAAAAACTGCCCATGCTTTTCAAAGAGGCTGCCTATCTCTAAAAGAAGTACTGCTGAAGGAAAATTAACTCCTTAGACCCATTACTAAGGACAACTTTTTCTGAAAGAAAAGGATTTGTTTCCTTTCACAATCTAATTATACCTAGATAGACACTTAACTGAGGGATAAATATTCCTACTTTATCATCTGCTGGCATGCAGCATCAATACACAGTTCAATCAAGCTGCACAGGACAAAGTCCTCATGCCACATTAAGACACCAGTGATACCCAGATCAGCAGATGCTGTGTCAGTGAGAAAAGGCAACTGTAGGAATTCCTCTCAGCTGCAGTCCTTTGTAAAATCATTAAAGGGACTGGCTTAAACCCATTAGAAAAAGCACGCATTGCTTCCAAACAAACTGTTTCCTACAATTCCAAATGAAAATGGGATTCAGTTTTCTTTATAAACTCCCTGTATTTGTTAGTATATCTTAACTCCAAGTGATGATAAGTACAGCAATTCTTAGACATTAAATAAAAAATTATTTTTTCAAACAGAAGTCAGATTCACAGTATTTATACTCGTCTCTGGTACAGGTGAGCATGTTTTCCTGTAAACATGTGAACACTCACACAGGCTCACAGCATACCACTCCTACCAAAATCCCAGGGTTAAACATAATTTGTAGCAATCAAATTACAGTATTTATTACCATGATCACTTAGATTTAAATGGTCATTAATCTAGAACAGTTTTTCTTAAAAGCTATACAATGACTGCTTTAACAGTTGGAATTTCCTGACAAGCAGATTTCTTTCAAGCAACCCAGAATTCAGCCACTTCATGGCATAACTGTACTGCTACCCAAGACACTATAGCTACACGTTATTTAAGACAGTTCCAGTTATGGACTGCAATACTGCCACAGGATTAATACCTTCCATTTTGAAAGTAGAAGTGCTTTGTCTTAGCTCTTCCCCCTCCACCAAGGGAGACTAATGCTCTGCAATCAGTTTTGGTTCCAGGCTATCTTAAAAACAGATTTTTAAAATTTTGTTGTTGTTGTTTTTGTTTGCTTGTTTTGTCTCCTGTAAGCACATTCTCAATGTCATCAGAATTAACAGATCAGTCCTAGTAATGGCAGAAGAATACTGTATTGGTGCATTAATATTTGTTTGCAAAGACAAACATTTCAACCCAGGTAACAGAAGTTTTATTAAGGATACACTTGCACAAACAGGAGGCATCAAACCTGTCAGAGCTGCAGACCATCACTATCAGGCTCACTACCTCCTATTATCCCTTTGCTCTATCAAGGGATGCTATTCAGTATCAACAAAATATACCTATCTCCAAATATCTGTGACTCTGAGTCTTCTCCACTTAGTCTGCTCAATAACTGTTTTCCTACCTCCGAGCATCTTTAGTACATATGTGTTTTATACTCCTTAATTTATGCCTTTAAAATATCAAGCAGTGAGATCTTTGAGAGTAAGCCAGCTGACCAGTGAAGCCCTATGGGTCAGTCCAGTTCTGGGTACTGGGTCAAAAGAACTGTACTTGCTTTCTGGGAAAGCCAGCAAGACAGTGAAGTGCTCATGCCTTCCTGCTTCCACCCCCAATGTGTGCTAGAGGGCCATGAAAATGGGGAAAATATCAGAGAAAAGAAGAAGATGAAAGTACGCAAATTCCACATCCTCATACAGTCAGGCAGGCACCATTCAAACCATAAAAAGCGATGTAGATATTTGTTCTCTGGATTTTTGAAGCCTGTTCCCTTCCTTTGAAGGGACAAATTATAAAGTTAAAGCATCCATTTGCTTCTCAAATCAAACCATAGGTCAATACTGAAAAACTTGAGAACGGTCCTGCTAATGACCACACAAGACTACATGGAAACCATTAATTTCCATGAAATAACAAATTAAATAAAAAATAATAATGATTTAAAAAAATCACACTAGTAGTTTGGTTTTAAACTTGAAAGCAAGAAAACTCTAGTTTTGTCTGTAGAGCCTTTTAAAGCCCAGTCTGAAAAGCTAGCAGACATTTATGTCATGAATTTTGTGAAAAGCTTATCAGGTAGTACAAGGGCGACCTGACCCACACACAGACAACGTAAATACAAGTACCTTCCAAAGCAAACCAAACACGTGAGGTTATTTAAGTTATCAAAGCTTTGCCAGTAAATGTGAAATCTTATTTAATACACTTCACATTTACTTCTCACTAATATTGCTAATTATTTCCTTTATTCAATCAAGAGCTATTTGACACACGTAACCAGCAACTTACAGCCGGTTCTACATTAAATCCCTGAGCTGTTCTCTGGGGTTTTTTTCTGCTTCAAAACATGTAAGGTCATTTGCAAAGGCTCCCTTTGGAGATAAAAGAATAAATCCTTGATGTCTGGAAAAACATTCAAGACTTAAAAAAAAAAAGAAGTAAAATTACTAGCTCTTTTTAACATCAGTCATTACATACACTACATTTCTAAATAAACCTGACTACTCATGCCCTGTTCACAAAACAAAACCAGATGTTTCAGATGAAGAAATATAGAGCCTGTTTTATAATTAAGTAGAGTGAAAATATGTAGAACATGCATCACTGCTTGCTTCCAAGGGATGAAGTTCTGGCAAAAAAAGGCAGCAGCAAGCACAGGAGTACAAAGGTGAAACTACAGCAATTTCCCATTTATATAAATAACTGCACAGGCTGCATTAGAAAGCTAGTTATAAGCTACATGGGCTTTTTTTTTTTTTCTTAGGCAGAGATTCAGGTATATTATGCATTTTCACCTGTACAGGAACTTCCAGTGCTAGTGAACTATGTCTTCCTTACCTACCCATTGTTTCCCTGGTGTTTTCTTAAAGGAAGCAAACATGCACAAAGGAAAATGAATTTTTAAAAAATAGTAAAATTAAGAACCTGTCTACAGCAGGCCTCTTGTAAAATAATATTACAGGTTCTAAAACAAGAGATAACAAGCAGGGATAACATTTAGCTAAAATAAAGTTATCCAGTTAAAGGTAACTGTGTTCTTGAGTGTGTATCCTTTTACTGACAAAAGCAAAAGAATGAGATCAGTTGCAGTAACTGGTATCCAAGTATTTCTGGATGTGTATAAGAGTAATTGCATTGTGCATAAGAATAACTTCATTGTGAACTGACTAGCAGTATGTACACCATGTGAAATTAAAGAATGCTCATAAAACCAAACTTGTTGGAAGTGGGGGGTTTATTTTCTATTTTACCTTGTCTTTCACTAGATACTGTAAATGAATAAGAGGTTACTTCTGTGTTTTAATAGTAGAGTTACAAACGTGACAATGCTATAGAATACTAATTCTACAGAGGCAACCTAGAGCAGAAATCAAACCAGGAAATAGACAGTTCATGATTCCTCTGAGCCATACTTCACACCTCAGTTCTTATTTCACAGGGCGACAGTAGTCTCTAACTAACCTCAATGAATGAGGAAAACGGAGCTGAAGTTGCAAGTTTCAAAGCCTAATTTTAAAAGCGTTTGATTTAGTTCAGAAATACAACAAACAGCTCACTCAGGACTTTAAGCAAGCGCCTTCTGAACAATGTTACTCATTTCTCAAAACTACTGTTTCCGGAAAGAAAAAAAAATAAATTAAAAAAAAAGAAGAAAAGAAAAAAAAAAGCTGAATATTGAAATAAGCAGCTCGTAGCTGTAGCACGTGCCCAGGGAAGGAGCGCAGCCCGTCCTCACTGCCGGGGGTTTCCTTCCTTCCCTCCCTGTCACCGCGGCGCTCCGGACAGCCGCTGCCCCCGCTCGGGAGCCAGCCGACACCTCGGGCTGAACACGGCTATTCCTAAAGCGGGCAGAAATGCCGCCTGTTCACCTAAGCCTCCTTTCCCTCGGCGTTTGAAAGGCAGCCGATGTCACTCCCCTCCTTGAGGGAAACTCTCCTTCACGGCGCGGCCCCCACCGGCCCCAGGCACCGGCCCGGCCCCGAGCCGTGGGGCTGGGGCACCGCGCAGCGCTCGCTGCCCCGACGGCTTCCCCCAAACTTTTATTCCCCGAACCGAGCCCGGCCCGGCCCGGCGGGCACCGAGGGGAGCGCGGCGCCACTTACGATCTCGGAGCGGCCGTCGCGGCAGGCGTTCTGGAAGCGGGCCTGCCTCTCCTCGTGCGGCCGGTCCCTGAAGCCGGTGTATTTAATCTGCGGGGAACAGGGCGCGCAATCAGGAGGGGCCAGTCCCGGCGATAAGGGGGCAGCGGAGTGCACTGACTGCGCGTCCCCGCGCCGCCGGCTCGGCTCCCGCCGCAGCTGAGGGGAGCTGCGGGGCTGCCCCGGCCCCTCCGCGGCCCGCGGAAACTTTCCCCACGGCGGGCGGAGGGAGGGGGAGCCCCGCCGCCACCGCCGCCTTACCTCGCACTCGCGGCTCAGCTTCCTGAAGAACTCCTCGTTCTCGAACTTGCTCCGCTGGTCGGGGACAACCCGCGGCATGGTGGTGGGGCCGCCGCCGCCGGCTGCCCTCCTTCCTTCCCTCCCTCCCTCCCGCCCGCCCCGCGCTGTCCCAGCCCCAGCGCTCGCCTCGCCCTTTGTTAGCCCCCGCCGGCGGCGCCCCCCCTTCCCTCCTCCCGTCCCTCCTCCTCCCGCGGCGCACGCAGAGCAGCCGCAGCCGCCGCCGGAGCTCGATGCTGCCGCTGCCGCCGCCGCCCGCTCCCGCCCCCAGCCCGCTCCCTCCCCTCCGACTTCCTCCCGGCTCGTAAACTCGGCCCGAACAGCCGCGCCATTCACAACTCCGCCGCCGCCGCCGCGCATGCGCCCCGCAAGGCGGGAAGCGGGCGAGGGGTGACTCAGAGCCCCCTCCGCGTCCCTCGGCCGGGCGCTGTCTCGCCCGCAGCGGGGCCGCTCCGCTCGCTGTCCCCGTCACAGCCTCCCCCCGTCACCGCGGCTCGGCGCTTTCCGAGGGGAGCAGCCCCAGCAGTGCGGCGGGCAGGGAGCGGCCGCCCCCCGCGCCCCGGTGGCGACGGGCAGCGCTCCCCTCACAGCAGGGCCCCCGCACCTGCTCCGCCGGCCCGCTCGAGGGTGGCCGTGAGGATGGGGCAGGTCGGAAGGGACAGCGCTGGCCTCGCACCTCCGCGTCTGGCTCCGTCTTCTAAGCCATCGTGAAGGCTGGAGGAGCCCAAGGGCGGTCGCAGAGCCCGCCGCTGACAGGAGCCAGCCCGCTGCCCGGTCCCTGAGCCCGCCAGCCGCGCTGCCCGAGGCGGGGGCCTGTTCCCGAGGGAGCACGGGCACCCATCGCCGCCTCAGCATGTGGCTCGGTGTCTTTGAAGTCGTGTCAGTCTAGAGCAAAACCAAAACCCAGCGCTTCGCTGCAGCAGTGGTTGAAAAGTTCACTTTCAGGCTAGAAACACAGCTGCCTGAATTCTTGATTCTACATGAGCATGCATTTTACAGGCGCTAATCCAATCCAAGAGCAGGACATACATCACCTGCCCCTAAATCTGTTTTTTCATACATACCTACTTTATACCTCGATTCTTCATTGCTGTCTACAATTTCCTCGTGAGGGGCAGGCACCTTTGTGTTGTCTCTGTCAATTAATGACAGGAGCCAAAGAAATGGCGCTGAAATCAGGGGAGGTTTAGGTTGGATGTCAGAAAAAGGTTCTTCACCCACGGGGTGGTTGGGCAAGGGAACAGGCTCCCAAGAAAGTGATCACAGCACCAAACCTGACAGAGTTCAAGAAGCATTTGGACAATGTTCTCAGGCACACAGAGTATCTCTTGGGGATGTCCTGCGCAGTTGTAAGAGTTGGATTCTATGTTCCTTGTGGGTCCCTTCCAACTCAATATTCTGGGAATTTTTTTCCCTACAACTACTCCCCCAGGTTTTTAGCAGCTCTGGAGCATCATAAGGATGGCAGCATGAGCCAAAAAAGCGTATTACAATACCTATTGCCAACATTAAAATATTAGAGCATATTAGATCTTTTGATAAAGAAATGAGGTTTTCTAACCTCTCAGTATTACGATCTTAACTTTACACACAGTCATGCAAATCGAAGCCAGCAATGCTAAGGTGAGCCAGAAGACATAATTTGAATCAAGTATGAGTAAAATAATAAAAAAAATTAATGAAGTAACTGTAACCCTTAACTTATTGTATTCAGACTTCACAGAAAAAAACTTTAGACTCTTCTTCTAAATGTAGAAAATATGCTATGAGAAACTTAATACATTTCTGATCAATAGGAAAACTGCAGACAACTGTTTAAACGGTTTGTTCTGATTTTTGTTATGTTACTGTATTGCAGACATATAAGTAAATTCAGAAGTTAAAAGCATTAAAAGAACTGTTTTAAAAGGGGTTTTTCAATCTCAAAAGAAAATACACTGAGCTTGAAAATATAAAATATTGTGTATTGTCTTGATCATTTAGATTAATATCCACCCTTAAGTGAAATTTTCGTGAATGTCAGCCACATTTAAAAGGTCCCAAAATAAGACATTTTAAAAAAAAATCCATATCACTATTCATCTTACAACAAGATCAATACCAGGAGCGTAGGCCTGCAGGAGAGCTGCCAAGTTCATAAGGTAGAAATCTGCTCTCTTGACCTCCAATAATCTTTCACTACCTAGTTCTACATCCTCAGCCCCGAAACTGACTGTGCCTTTTTCCAAACAACAGTTTGCAAAAAAAAAAAAAAAATTACCAAGGTCAAAAGCGAGCTGAGTGGTTGTAAAGCCCTAAAATAAGAAACAGGAGATGTAATCACCTAGCAAGTTTTGTGTTTTGACCTTGGCATATATTTTTCAAGACTTTGGAAACGATATCAAGTTTGACTGCTTTCCCCCATGCAGCTCTTTGTTTAACATTTGTCATCCTGCAATTTTCATCTTTCCAAAGTTTTTGTTTTAAATAAAGTGAGTCAATATTATCAGAAAGTCTGTAAGAGATGAGACACTGCCCATGCTTGTTGCCTCAGTTAGTTGATGCAGAAACAGGATAGCAGGAAGGGGTGAGATAGAGCACAGTGGCACAGGATCATATTATTCTTCTGAATTTATCCAGTTTCTCTACACTAAGCTAGATAAGAGCTTTTGCTCTGAATAATGAATACCTTCTTAGCAAAGGGAACCAATTATTTCATATTCATATAAAGAAAACAATTATTTTAGACATGTTTTGTCATCACAAAAAGCTATAAAATTGCAGCAGTTCTTCCTTTCTCTACCTCTCTCAACCCCCAACATTTAACAAGACAATTAGGGTCTTAAAGACAGCGAAGTTCCTATTTTTTTGTTCCTAACTAGATGGAGGAGAGGCACACAAACTAATACATGTCTTTGCTGCGAGAAAGTCTAGGGCATAATTTGCAGTTATTTACCCTGTTTGGCCAGAGTCACTGGCCACCAGCCAGACAGTCAACACAGATCAGAGGCAGCTTCGCAGGTGGTAGCTGGGGGACATGAGAGGCAAAGCTGAGGTTAACGTGTGAGACATGGGATACAATCTCATGGGAATTCTGCAGCTCACCAAACTTTTTTATTTTTGCTTTTAGCACAACACACCAAAACAAGCTAGAACCTTTTTCCTTGTGCATAACCAAATGCAACTGCTTCCCAAAGGCATCTTGGTGATATCTCCACAAAGCATTTCACCGTGGTTCAGGCTGCTCAGATTTAGTAGGCTTAGCTCAGTCTGCAGATCCCTGGTTTGTTGATTCAGAAGAACTCAGGCTGTTCATCAGTCTCCGGGTGAGTCACCTTCAGAAAACAGAAATGGTCAAGCTTGTAGGCATGCTGCTTTCCCAGTGAATTCTCAGAACAGATCCCTTTCCAAAATAAGATCTAGCATGTTTACAGTGCATTGGTAATTGAGACAGAACACCACTGAAGGATTTACAGATGGAATGTTTTTGAGAAAGAGAGCTTTCTTCAAGTTCCAAGTCCTGTTATGTACTGTTCTTTCTATAACCCTTCTTTACCACATCTTTAAAGCCTCTGGTTTCCCCTAGGTAGCAGCATTTGATGAACAACTGCATGGCACTGGTGTTATATTGTTCTCTAGACTTCACACGTGTGAGACACTAATAATCCAGACTCCTGTGTATCCATTGATCTATGGCAGCTGCAGTATAATCAAACACCAGCATTATGTATGTACAAGCTACTCTGTGATTATAGATCCATTAATAAACTGTTTGCAAGATATAATTATGCACATTAGGTGTGAAATGCAATCCACTTATGCAAGGTCTGTGCTTATGGGTACTACAAAACTGGGGGGGAGAAGGGGGAAGGGGGAGGAATTGAGAAAATTAATTGCTCTTTTGCCCAGACTAATTTTCATTTCCCTGCTACTATAAGTGATGCTCCCAGCCAGAATATCTTCATGGGAGTCACCCCACCAGTGGGGGGGTACTGCTGATCAGTTCATGGACCCACAGACACATGCAGAAATCATCCTGAAATACTGTTGCTCACCCCCAGAGCAGCCTTTCATGTTTAGCCTGCATACATCAGCATAAAGATCTATCTTATCTGAGGACTCCCAAAATAACCCAAGTGAAGGATATGGGCAATGAAAAGGACCACGAGTCATCAGAATTTGTTAATGTCTGTGGAAATAAAGTGGAAGCACTTTATGCAGAGAGGGATGTAGGAACTCTAGAGGCAACAATGTGCAGCTTTTAGGACTTGGCCAAGTCCAAAGTTGATAGCTAAACATCTTACCTAGCACAGAGAGATAAGAGCCATACCACAACAGTTAAACAAAACAATCCAATTTTGCATTATGAGTGGGAAGTTGCCTACCACTTAAAAAACACCAAGCATGGCAGGTATGAGGGAGGAAACAGCACCTCATGTCTCTTCTCTCTAAACCAGGCTACAAGACAGATGCATCTCTTCATTCCAGATGCCAAAGCTGGAGCCTTTTTTCCTAAAAGAAGTTGCCTACAGGTGCTACTCAAAATAACTCTAAGCATGTGGAGTACTCAGCCAGGAGCCAGGACCTTTCCCTCACTGAGGCTGTTGAAGCCGAAGTTCCCACTGTGAGCATCCCAGTCACAATTATTCTCATGCTGGAGAAGCTGTATCCACACCTCTCCTTCAGCCTGGTTACAACCACAGTGCAACAAAATACCTAAGTCTTCATGGGCAGGCCTACATGAAAAACCAGCAGACACAGCCATCCTTTCCCAGCTGTGTGATTTGGACACCCTGGGCTGTGGGCCCATAAGACAGATCTTTATGCTGGGCTGTGGGCCTGGACACTGGCACTTCAACAGAGTGCTTCACATATGAACACCCTTGGTTTCAATAACCTACATGTGCAGCTTCTCCCCAAAAGCATGGCCTGTACAGCCTGGGACACCCACCTGAATACATCCTTCCGACACTTGATAGCCACTTTTTGATCACAAAAAGGTCACAATGTGCACATATGAACGTGCAGTGTGATACCAGGTTCAGGAATCTGGTGTAGCAAAGATTGCCTCTGACCAATGACCTTGGTACACAACATCCTAATGAATTGAAAATCTGTTTAAATACTTTCCATTAACCAGGGGAATACAGTTGGGCTTGGTTTTTTTCTAGTAAAAACAATACAAAATGGAACTTGAGAACATCAGAACAAATTATTCCTCCAAATGATGCAATGAAGCCTGAGTTACACAATTGTTAGAGAATTAAAACAGATTATCCCAGAAGGCTACTTGATTTTCATACTGGTTATTTGGAACAGTGATCGTGATTGCAGTAGCTACACATTTCTATGATTCTGTGCTATCCATGCATGTTTTGGCAATGAAAATATGCAGTTTTTATTTTAAACTCCCTCTTTTTCTAATTTTACCAATCACAGCACAAACTGTTAAAAGAAATATTATCTCAGAGTCTCCCTTGTCTGGCGAGAAGAAGCCAGGACTGGGTGCCTCTTCCAGCTTTGCCTTTGGCCTTCTAAGTGATGGTTTTGGGCATATGGCTTCACCTCTAATGCCTTAATTCGCCCACCTATCAAGTGACTCGAGATCTCCAGATGAAGATCTTGAGATATCTATGTAAAGAGCCAGGCACTGTCATTATCCCAGATGTTGAGCAATGAGGAGAAAGTTTAACTGAGCACAAAATGTGACTCACACAAGCCTAAATACATAAAAGGAAGTGTTTAAGAACTGCCTTTGTGAAAATAGCTCTGGAGATGCTCTTATCAGTACACAGACCGTGCTAATGGCACTCGATTGCATGTTGTTCAGACATAGTTTTTTCTGTGTTACCTACTGTGCTGCCATCGGCCACACTGTCTCCTTACATTGCATTTGATAATCCATTAAAAACTTAAAATCCTTGAATAGTTTGGGCTGGAAGGAACCTTTAAAGGCTGTCTAGTCTAATCTCCCTGTAACAAGCAGGGACATCTTCAACTAGACCAAGTTGCTCAGAGTCCCAGCATGACTGATTTTGAATGTTCCTGGGAATGAGGCACCCACCACCTCTCTGGGCAACCTGTGCAAGTGCCTCACCACCTCACTGTAAAAAAATTTCTTCCTTACATCTAATCTAAATCAACAGTCTCTTTGTTTCAAACCATTACCTCTTGTCCTATTGCAACAGGCCCTGCTAAAACATCTGTCCCCACCTTTCCTAAAAGTCCCCTTTAATTACCAAACACTGCAATAAGGTTTCCCTGGAGCCTTTTCTGCTTCAGGCTGAATACTCCTAGCTCTCAGCCTGTCTTCATAGGGGAGGGGCTGCAGCCTCTGATCATCTTCACAATCTTCTCTGGGCCAACCCCAGCAGATTGATGTCCTTCCTCTTCTGGGATCCCCTGAGCTGAAGGTAATCCTCCAGACGGGGTCTCAGCAAAGCAGACTAAAGGCTCCCTTGACCTTCTTCAAAAGCATATGTGTGATTTTGGGAGGTGACATGCAATGGTAGAGAGTCTTCTATAAAATTAAAAACATTAAGCACAACCAGACATAAAAGGGCCAGACAAGATGTGAAATCCTGGAGTTGTTCTGAAAGTGCCTGTGGATTTTCATTTCTCAAGGGCTTCCAGACATGAGAATGGACAATGCAGACAGTTTCAGTTCCTCAGATCTAGCACAAGCCAGCTGTAGTATTCAGGCAACTCAGAGGGGATGTGAACCTGCCCACCCAGGATATCTGAAGTTTCCTTCCAAATGAAAGAATCAGGGTGACAGTGGTCACAAGCAGAGACCCTGTATAAAAGGCAGTCAAAATATGCACATGCTCTAGCAGCTTCCACCACTTGAATCAATCTGATAATGCAACATCATCACTCTGGATTAATTAATTTTTTCCAGTCTTTAGGGGGTCTTGGGCTTTGGTTTTGTTTTGGGTTTTTCCCTCTCCTGTTAGCATACACAGCACTGTGAGACATTGGTTGACACAAACTAACTTGGTGGCTGATGTGAGAGAGGGGCTTGTATCCTGCACCAAGGTCTGCTCCTGCACGACCAGCACAGGGCATGTCAGGATTCAAAGCATGGAAGCAAGGCCCTTGTAGGGATAGCTCTTCATGGGTTTAATTTGAGATCATGGGGAAGAAAGCTAAACAGTGACTCAAAGCTCTGTTCTTCTTTCACATGTGAATGTTTATTACTGAGCAAGCTGTCTTACAGTCTGTTATACTTTTGGTTATACTTAGTAAAACAGTTAGAGGTGATTCAGTCTTGGTACAGATAATGTCCAAGTGACTTTTCAGATTCGAAAGAGATTATTCTTGTAAACTTTGAGATATAATTATTTCCTCTCAGAGATCCAGTGATGGAAAGAAATTGCATTTGTGAATATTATTTTTTTTTTACCTTCTCTTTTTAAGGAGTTTTCTGGAAGATACTGTAAGTTAGTTTCCTGCTATTCAGTCATCTTGGTCACTCATATTTATCCACATGCCCAGCTTTAAATTTGCCTTATAAAAGGCAGCAAAATGTTGACTTTTAAACCATCAGATTATTCTAAAAATACTGTTCTTACTTTAAGAATTAATTTCATTCTCAAGGTGAACATTTCAGAACTGAGCTGAGTTCTGCTAGTTTGTTACACAGTAATCACATCAAAACCTTACATTTTCATGCACCTAACACCCTAGGCTGCCACGTCTCATTGTAACAAATGGATTGTTGGCTGTTTTATTGTGTTTTCACAGAAAACACTGGCCCACTTAGGAGAACCGAGAGACTGGGAGACAAAGTCACAAAATGTGTTGTCTAATTAAACATTCAAGGCTAGAAAGAGCTGCCACCATTTACAGATGGATCACCAAGGGTTGAATCTCTTGCTGAGGCTGATACTGGAAATTAGCAATATTTAAATTTATGTCTCAAACAAAGTCCACAAGGAAATATTCCTCTTTATCAGCACATTCCATCGCGGGCAGGTTTGGAGTGCTCTGGCACAGGGGGTGCCGACCGCTGCTTTCATTACAGAGCCCGTAAAGTTTAAAAAAAATACCTGGCTGATGCTCTGGGGTGCTACTGAATTGTGCCAGGCTCCTGTCAGCTCCAAGAAAGCGAAGCAAAGCCCATTTCTTGGGTGTGTGCTGCTGAGGGAGCTGCCTTTTCACCTTCTTTCCACACAGAGCTGTTATTGTTTTTGTTCGCATTGATCTTATCCTTGGAGAATTTGGAAGGGATTTCAAAAAGGCAGAGTGTTGATAGTAACTTTGTTTTCAAAGTTTTGTTTCTCCTCTGTTGCTAGAGCTATTTGTTTTTACTGACTAGGAATTAGGATGGCCCCAGTCCTCCACCTTGATGCAAACGGGCGCGCCCCGGGTCAGAACGAAGCCTCATAGACTTTGCCTTGACTTCATAAGGGCACAAGAATTCCCCCTTGCAGATTTGCTGGCACGTTCCAGGTTGAAGGGTTTATTTACAACAGCTCCTCTGCCTTCTTTACGTCCCAATACAGATTTCTCAGCACACTCTACCACAGGATTTTCCTATTAGATGTGGATTTTCCCTCTTTTCAAGTTCTTAGCATTGTAATTTTCTGCAGTTTTGTGCCTTTCCTACTCTGCCCAGACCTATGCTTACCAAGAGGAAGGAGATCAGCCAAGACATCCACAGCCAACACTACAGCAGCAGCAACAGAAGCAAGGCACGCGAGTGGAGGACGTTGCTCTTCACCCCTCAGTCACCTTTGTGGTCTCTGTTAGCAGCTGCAGCCTTTGTAGATGTCCAGTTAAGCTTGAGACTGACCCAGAGAACAAGAAGAAACAAAGGTCACTTCCAGTTTCACCAGAAAGAAATTCCAGTGGCTACTCCAACCCCATAATCCAGCCATGATTAATGTGTATCGAAGGCAGATCTGGTTTCATCAGAGATCCTGGATTTTAAACAGTCTTAACTGTTTGGGGAAAGGAAAAACAAAAACCAAACAAAAACCCAAACAAAACCACTCTGGAAAGCTGAAGGAGGAAAAAGACATATTAAATACAAAGTTGGATCTTGTCACAGGGACATTAACAAATGACAGTGTTCTCCACAAACACAGTCTGCTGTGCAGTAAAGCAAGGGCTTCCTCAGGATTTGCATCTCTGTTCTCCCTTTTCACTCATACCACGTAATCTAAAGGGTTTTGAAGGAATTTCTGAAGTCTGCTTTCCCTCCCACACTCAAATTTGCTTGAGTTTGACCTGCAGACTACACAGTTTGTAGTGTAAGAGAACAGAGAAGAGGGGAAAAATGCACACAGGTGTAGTGAGCTCCCACACCTTGCTTTACTACAAGTTCTGTGTCCAAATGAGTTTGTGCTGTGGAAGAAAAGTCCTTTCAGGACAAGAAGAATAACTCCTGAGCCTCTCACAAGGAACATCTCAGTATGAACTGAGATTTCCAGCCCAACCAACCTGTGTCCACCATGGGGAGCTGTCATTTTGGGGGGTTAGCACCTGACTGGTTGATCTTCAAGTCACAGCCCCTCTCTGAGATTTCAGATCAGAGCACTCAAGGTTTCCAAAAATAATCCCCACTCTAGTTCTCCTGTTCAGCCATAATGCAGCAGTATCATTCCCTAACCTTGTTCTCAGAAACAGCTGAGATTTTTGGCTGCATTCTAAAACAAAAAGACAGTGATGAAGAAAAAAAGCAGGGGGTGGAAAAGAGCTTGAGGGAAATGCCTGGCATGGAAAGGCTTTAGCCTAAATAGCTGAGCTTTGGCAAAGCTGTAAGTAGTCAGACTGCTTCTTAGAGTGAAAACCACACGACACACTTGATGGGTACAAACCCACTCATAGAAACCCAGACACCTCTCATGTCTACAAAAACCTGTGCTCACAGCAGATAGGGTGAGCAGTAATGAATGGGTTCAAGTCACAGCAGCAAGATCAAGATTAGGTAACAGGAGAAGGTTTAACTGTGAAGATAACTTGAATCCTGGGATAGGATTCCCAGGAGAACTGAACTTCCATCACAGGAGGTTGTCAGAAGCAGATGGAGTGCAATCATCCCTGATATAACAAAGAGCAGCTAAAAAGTAAACTGGGTGACACTTCAAGGCTCTATTTACTCTATACACAATCATCTACATATGCTAATAATCAGCAATAATTCTCTTCCCTTAGTGAAATGATTTTATACATGTTGAAGTGATCTATTTTTACATCCATGTTTTAACAGACAATATCTCTACCCCAGTCTGAAAGGAGTGGTGAAGCAGAGGCCCATGGAGGCTGTGTGACCTCTCCATACTCATAGTAAACTAGTTTGGGTAGGGCCAGTGACCAGTATTTAGAGTTCTGCATTCATCACTTTTCAACCCAAATTGTTCTTCTCCCTGGGAATTTCTTAGAAGTTCACATGCACATTTTTATGGCCACTGATTGATGGAGTTCCTTTTTTGACTGCTTCTTCTTCTGCTCTAGGGTTTCTTTGAGCCCATTACCCTAGGATCTCCTTAGAGCTCATCCTCTCTTCTCCAGCCAGGGGATTTCCACTCTGCTGTCAGATCCAAGGTTGCTTATGTCCCTTTTATCTAGCAGTTTCCTGTGTTTCATCTTGCTGAGGAAAGATCCTGAATGGGAGCTTTTCCTCCCCATTTTCATCATCTGCTTTTCAACTCTATTGCTTCAGTTCCAACCTGGCTGGTCTTCACTGTATATCTAAGTAGTTCATAAAATGGGGAATCCTGTTTATTTGATGTTTCTGTTCTTTCTTGTTCGAGGCTTTGTTTTAGTTGTAGAAAGTCAAAGAGGCATCCTTTGGGATCAAAGGAAGCCACTTGAGCTTGTCAGAAGATTCCACAGATGTCAGAACATCCCACTGCTGCCTAGCTGAGGATGTCTGGTGGGCAGCTCATGACCTTGGCTTTTTTCATCACCACTTCTCTTTTGCTCTTACCAGCAGCTTCCTTGATGTTATTGTGTAATAACAAATTTATGAGTATCAGTTTTGAGTGTCACAGATCCTCTGGGATCCAGAGGTTTTTGTTTTGCACTCTGCAGACTGATTTCACAGTGTTGGATCCTGGCCCCCCTCACATCTGCTCTCATCCAGTTTGGCAACAAACTCATCTTCCACCATGCCATCTTAATGGTTCTTTTCTGCTTTCATAAGGAGTCTGCCTTACTGTCATTGCAGAGCTTTGCCCTTTAATATGTTCTTATCTGGCAGGAACCTGAAGCATGCATTCCCAAAGATGAAAACCTGGTGTGCTCTTCATGCTACTGTTTTAGGGTCAGGACAGGGTACATTTGGCCACCCACCTCAGGCTTCTGTCTCTGGGAAATGCCAAGTACAGCTTCAAGGGATTCACACCTTAGGCTTCACCAGCAACAATCTGGATGAAAGTGTGCCAGAGACAACCTGCAATGGCACTCAGAGATTACCTTCCTGAGAGCTCTGCCTGCAGGCAGTACAGTTCTTCATCACCTCCAAGGCAAAGCTTGCAGGTTGCTATGAAGGAGAACCCAAGTCCAACTAACTGTTACTTTGCAGCTCTGTCACAGTCAGTGAGTTGTCAGAGCAGGTCTGTTCTCTCTGGGCACCACTCATCTGAAAGGGGATAAGACAATGACCAAGAAAATTGTTCTTAGCAGAATATATAGATTCTAACACTTAACTTTCATGTAAGAGCACCAATAAAGCATTTCAGACCAGAGTACTAAGGTCCAGCTGTACCTGTTTCAAGATCTGTCACCCACCACATTGTGCATTTTGGTTGCTAAAGGCTGAATTTCAGTGTTTTTTCTCCCCTGGCTGGAATTTTATCTCCCACAGAAGAAGCCATAGACACCTGAAAGTGTCCCCAGGAAGCAAACTCCCCCTGACAACCACAAAGCTGGGAAAAGCCTCCACTTTCTGTCTACTAAAAATACACTCTAGTAATTTTGAATTCAAGTAGTTGCAGTCCCTGAATTCCTTTGGCACATGCTGAAATTGAAGCTGGTTGAGTCATTCTGGTCCTTAGGTAACTAGAGCTCAACGCCAAAGCCACACACCACTGTCCCCACCCAGGCACAGGAGTACAGAGAGTCCTAGCTGTGCTCTCAGTGGGTCTGTTTCCCAGCATTTATCACTAACACTGCATTTAGGAATAGTGTGGTTGTCAGCAAACACCTAACAAAAGCCCAGGAGCAGCATGCAGTGATTGAACTGGCTGCCTGGGAGCTTCTCGCTCCCACGGCTCCTGTCTGCACACCAGCTTTCCCTCTGCTTTATGTGAAGGGCGTGCAAAGTGCTTTGAAAGTCAGGTCTGCACGTTTTCCTCTGGAGCTGCCTGTAATCCACCTTTTTTTTTCTGTTTACGTAGGCAAAAGGGAGTACCTCGGGTAACTAGCTGCAGTCCCAAGCAGGGAGGCAGGCTGTTAAAAACATGCTGATGCCCTTGGTTTGGAAGCACCATCCTCCTCCGCTTTGTTTCTCAAACACCGGTATTTAATGACAAACAAGAACTTTTCTCCAAGGAAAGCGACATTGCCACAACACAGAAGTGAGAAAACAGGATCTTGAGTTGCTAAGTGCAAGATGCTACGTTTGAAATGGAGTCAAAGCAGAGGTGGGCATGAATATGGACATGAAGATGGGTCCCTCCATCTCGATCCCTCTGCACTGCCTTTGAACTGAAGAGGAAGTGCTCGTGGCAATGCAGGATGTAAAGCTGATTATGCTTTGCTCTTTAAGAAAACACATGTATCCAAGGAGCACATGACTGCTGAAAGATTAAAAGGAGCCTAAAATTCAGCACTTTGTCTTTATCAGCTGTTGCACTAAGAACTTGCTTTTTTCATCCTGCTTTCTCTTCAAAGACTCCAGAAAATACTTTACAGACAGCTAAATGAGCACCCCAAATCCTGAGAGCAGAGGTAGAAAAAGTGAGGTGTAGTTTATTTTCCAACTCAGCTGCATAAAATGAGCTAGAGCAAAGCAGCAGCTGCAATTTCCAGTCACAGCCCCCATCTGCAGTAGCAGCTAGTTATATTCTCATCAACCATTCACTTACTGCTTTGTGAAAGCTGCCCAGCATTGAACTCTCCCTTGCTTTATCCTCTCCCTAGCTCCCCAAGTGTTTCAGAAAGTCTTGGACCCTTGCAGGGGCAACCTTCACACTCTTACTTTCCTGCATTTTCCATCAATCTGCTCAAAAACTATTTGAATAGTTTCTTTGTCTTTTTTGATTTCCTAATTTCTATTTTGAGCACGTGAAGCCTTTGCTATGACAAGCGTTCCCCAGCAAAGCTCCTGTTTCTCTGCTGATGAACCTGTAACTTAAATATAGTGCCAAGCACCTGTGAGATGCACGTGTTCAAAGAGACAATTACAGCTCCTTGGGGTACTAAGCCAGCAGCAGCTATTAAAAGTCATCTGGGCAGAGAAGGTGCCCCAGCTGCTGATGGCTTGGGAGGCCAGAAAAGGACCACTTGTCCATTTCTGGTATTCCTGGTGCAGGCAAGGCACACACACCTGGCACAGAGCTCAGAGGTGCTTCAATTGCAGTGGCACACAAGCTTTGGCCTAATCTTCCTTCCAAAGCTTCATTACTCTTGTGGGATTTTTCTGCAAGATGTATTGTCCTAACCCCAAGGGGTTGGCTTGTCAGGCACAGCTTTATCCTGACTTGTAAAGGCAGAAATACGAGATCAGGAGCAGCTGCTTTCTTTACATTGCCAATATGTTTCCAATGACTTGTGCTCTCGCCGTGCTCATGGGTACAGCCCCAGCTCAGGAAGACATTCATTCAGCACATGCCTAAAAGCCATTGACCTGAATGAGCCTCGGGCTTGTGCCTCAGATTTGTTCTGAATCAAGGCCTGATAGACGCGATATTTTTTCTGCTCATTTAAACATTGAAACCCAAGACTGTAACACAGTATATTGAAATGTCCCTCTGCTGCTGTTCCATCAGCTCATGAATCTTGTGGAAAGGCCATCAGTTACAGGTTGCTGCAACCGTGGTAAAAACGGAACATTACATTTATCTTTTCATAGTGTGCATTAGTGATTAAGATGTATGATGTTTTCTTGCTATCAGATTTAGAAAATTTGGAAGCTTGTGGCATATGATGGACTCCTTGAAATGTTTTCCTTGGATTGAATATCAGGTTGCATTTTGATTAGGAGAAAAATATAGCAGGGGAAGGCAGGCAGTGATGAATTAACAATTTCCTATTGCTTTCTCAGACTTACTATTCATTTTAGGTGGAACAAATTTGTGTCAATAGAAAATTCCATAGAGGCATTGATTTATTTGGAATTTAAAGATACAGTAAAGAAAACATTCAAAGAGCCTTAATCATGAAGAGTATGGTTTTGATTAACTCTAGGATTTTTCAAAAAAGAACTAATTATTTTCCAAGCTGTGGCAATTTCCAAAAAGCTTTCTCTTTATACCAACACTTCAGGTATAGGCACATTGTTTCCAAAAGAAAAAACCAGCACTGTTTAGTTTTCTGCCATACAGCACTAAGACCAAACTAGCCTCATCTGTCATGTCCAGCTGCCATTTGCCTTTGGATATTTCTAATTAAAATAATAACAAAGGAACCAACAATGGACCCCCACCCACACCAAAGAGGGGAAGCTTAAGACAAATCCCAAATTACCCACTGGAGCCAGTACTTGCTTCCCTGATAGCCCCTACCCTTTTGACAAGGTTTTGGAAAATGCAGCTCACAATAAAATTCTCCATCACTCTAAGGGAAAAACAATTGGTCTATATTTAGGTCAAAAATGAAACAGTAATAAACCCAGTGAATTCTAAGCGAGGCTGACAGTTGTGCTCAGAGCAACACGATCACACAGGAAGGGTCACGCCAGTGGTCTGCCTGTGCAGCTGCTGTCATGAAGATGTCCCTGAGCAGGCTGGTGCCCCCAGCTGCACTTCCAACACCAGAAAGGCACAAACAGCCCCAGTGCTGCTGGCAGTGCCTTGCTCCACAGAGGCGCTGATGCAGCTGCAGCCACGCGTTCAGGGTGTGGGTGGGATGATTTACAGCCTGAGCTGGCTTAGGGGCTGGTGCTGGAGACCATCTCCTGCAGAGCAGGGAGCAGACAGGAGGGAGCTGCAACCCCTCACGGGGGCAGATAAATGCTCCCTCTGATGATGCTCCAGTCTGGACTTCATGTCTTAGAGGTCTTTCCCAACCTAAATGATTCTCTGTATCTGGGTTCCCAAGCCCATACAGTGAGACACCTAAACACCACCCACCACACCTGTACAGCAACATCCACACATGCCAGAAGGATCTGGAAACTTGGAGCAACTCTCCCACATGGTCTAAAACCTACTGGTGCCTCCTAGGCATCCTGAAGTAATTCAAAGTTAGGACTAATGCTGTTTCAAAGGGCTCCCCATACACTATCAGAAAACAGATAATGCAAGAACACATAAATTCAAATGAGGAAAGGGGCTGTGGATCTTTTAGATTTAAATGAAGAATTGTATCATGTGTGATAATTACAGCCTTTGCAGGCAGCAAATGCTTCAGTCAAGTTCACGCTCCTTTAATTAAAAGAGCTGTATCTCCTTCCACGTTTCATATCCTCATCTAAATAATGAACTTCCAAAGCACATGACCCGATGAATACTGCCTCCAGATTGCACATTCAGTATCTCCAATAAATAAGGCTATACTTTCAACTACTAACTAGTTATGAATAGCAGCCTAAAACAACAAAGCAGCCATTCAAATGCAAAGCTAAAATGGCATTTCGAGTGGTAAAATTGTTTGAAATTGTCACTAATGGGAGCCATTCTGCTCCAGTCAGCAGCCTGTTGTCACAGAGCTGGACACCCCAGAGACTCCTACCTCTCCATCACACTGAGCTCGACTTGGCCCTTGGGTTCAAGCTAATTGGAGCAGGCGATGGACGGCCAGAGCACGACCTCCTTGGCTTTGTTTACGGAGGAAGCTCTTCTCATTAGATAGCTGGATGAGTCTGCACAGTGCTGGGAGACAAATACACGGACTTTCACTTGTAGGTCAGCAGTTCAGACCTGATGGGGATGAGTAATGACAAGCTAATTGATCTCAGATGGCCGTTTGGTGGTCTCTGCAAAATGAATTTGGTGATCTGGGTTCACGTCTCAGGGGACGAGCATCCGTGTCGTAGAGGATCGGCGCTGCAGAGCCCCTCTGGAAGGAGATGTGGAAAACAGCCCCTGTTCTTGTTCTTAGAGGGAGTCTCTTGGCCCAGGGCTGCAGCACGCTGACAGCTGGAGTCGAGGAGGGAGGTGGCTCTTTCTGAGGAACTCCACGGCAGCTCTGAAGAGCTGGGCTGCGTTTGCTCTGCCAGCTCCCCTGCTCCCAGCGGAGGAGCCAAAGGTTTGCTCACAGCCCCTCTGCGTGCCGGGGAACTTGATGCCCACGCCTAATTGGAGAAATGCTGACGATGTTCTCTTCTAATCAGAAACTACCCTTTGCATTCTGGCTCTCTAATAATATATCCCCTGTCCTTCCAGCATACAAGTTAAAACATGACCCTATGCAATTCATCTTCTGGCTAAAATTAGTGATTTTTAGCAGCAGTGCATTTCTTAAATTGTGTCCAGTGGGGCAGAAAGAGCCTGGAAAACTCCTGTTCTCAGGAGGGTCATTTATTCTGACAGCAATGCTAAAGCATATATCTTTCTGTCACAGCTCTGGCCCTCAGAAGAATTTCTAGATACAGTATTGCTTTTTTTATTTCTTTTGTTTAAACATTATTAATTGCCTCCCCAGCCCTCTTCACTGAAAACAATTGTCTGGGGTCAGACTTGAGGGCTGTTGTTTCCATTCCTGCTATGCACAAAGGGCTGCTCCATTACAGAGCCTTGCTGGAGGAGCTGCAAAGGAACTGATCCTGCTCTCCCGCTGCTGCATCCTGAACTCGCTTTTTTAATGCCAAAGTTGCTCAGCAGGTTTGCTCCCGATTTGCAGGGGTAGGCAAACCTCAGCCTCTGCAGCAGCATCGACCTAAGGCCAGAGCTACCAAAGCTGAGGGGTGCCGCTGGAAAGGGCTCCGGGATGTGGGCACATCCCCGTTCCTAGCTGGACCCTCGGAGCAGCAGCTCGGGCCGGCACACGGGGAGGGTGTGTGTGACCCAGCGGGCATGGCCGGCTCACAGCAGCTTCTGTTTGGCTCGTCCCCATGGGAAGCTGCCGGGGAAAGCTGGTAAATACTCCGAGGAGGAAGTCTGCGCGGGCCGGCGGGGAGGTGAAGCAGCGGCTTTGTTCTGCGTCCCAGACAGAGCGCGGGGCCTCGGGCGGGCCCCGGGGCTCCCGCCCGGCCGTGCGGGCAGGTGCGGGCAGCGGCCGTGCCCCGGCCAGCCCCGGGCACGCACACCACCGAGACAGCCGGCACCGGCCCCCTTCTCCCCCGAAATCCTTTAAAGGACAGCGACCAGTTTGTCAGTGATGAGAAACTCTCAGAGGGAGAGCACTGGAGGAGCACACAGCGCTGTATTTGCATGTATAATGGCCATGTCTGCTGCTCCCTCCCCTACTCCCCCTCACCTTCCCCTCCCTGCTTCTCCTGCCATAAATTAGGGAACAGGCAGGAGGTGCGCCGGGGCTCATCTGCCGGTAATTTGGTTGAGGCAGGGTGTAGCCGTGGCATGCAAATCCGCTTTGCTTCCTCTTCTGCCTCGAATGGGCGCCAGAGCTGCTGGAGAGCCCGGCTGTCGGGAGCGGCGTGCCCAGAGGCCAGGGCTCAGTGCCCAGTGCTCAGTGCCCAGTGCCCAGTGCTCAGTGCCCAATGCCCAGTGCTCAGTGCCCAGTGCCCAGAGCCCAGAGCCCAGTGCCCAATGCCCAGTGCTCAGTGCCCAGTGCTCAGTGCCCAATGCCCAGAGCCCAGAGCCCAGTGCCCAGTGCCCAGGGCTTAATGCCCAGAGGCCAGTGCCCACTGCCCAGTACCCAGTGCCCAGTGCTCAGAGCGCAGTGCCCAATGCCCAGTGCTCAGTGCCCAATGCCCAGTGCCCAGTACCCAGAGCCCAGTGCTCAGTGCCCAGTGCTCAGTGCCCAATGCCCAGAGCCCAGAGCCCAGTGCCCAGTGCCCAGGGCTTAATGCCCAGAGGCCAGTGCCCACTGCCCAGTACCCAGTGCCCAGTGCTCAGAGCGCAGTGCCCAATGCCCAGTGCTCAGTGCCCACTGCCCAGAGCAAAATACTCAGTGCCCATTGCCCACTGCCCATTGCCCAGTGCCCACTGCCCAGTGCTCAGTGCCCAGTGCTCAATGCTCAGTGCTCAATGCCCATTCCCCAGTGCCCAGTGCTGAGTGCCCAGTGCCCAGACCACCCCAGCTCCTCGTGGCTGACCCCAGGTGAGGCAAAGGTGCCAGGGATGATCCTCCCGCGGCACAGAGCCAGTGTACCAGGTCCTGCATTGCTTCCTCCCCCACAGCGAGTGCAGTGCGGCTCCCCAGCCACTCCTGCCCCTCTTGGAGGGCACTGGGCAGATCCCGCCATTCACAGAATGTTTTCAGTTTGGAGGACAGCCTGATGGGGCACAGCACAAAGCACTGAGGCCATTGAGGCCATACCTCCTGGCCCTTCCCAAGCTTCCCCACCTGCATGGATGATGGTGGGGATGAATGGGAGGACAGCCTCACACTCCAAGTGACAGCCCACTTTCCCCAGGCAATCAGGGCTGCCATGGTCCCTCCGTGCATGCTTAATCCTGTGCCAGCTCTGGGCAGGATTTACACCAGTAACAGCGTACTCCAAGTTAGAAAAACTCATGCTTTCTAGGCAGGTGCCAGCCCAGCTGTCAGCAGGGTAAGGACTGGGCAGCAAATCTGGGCATCAGCACCAGCCCTGCAGATCTCATTGTGGTGGCCACATGTGGATGGGACTGGGATTCTTTTGGGCAGTGCAGTGGACTGCAAGGCCTGGGCAGAAGAGACCTGAGCTTCTGGTGGGCAGCAGGCAGGAGAAGTGATGCCCATAATTGCTCTCTAGCTCTCTCTAGATCTGCTACATATTTACCCTCTTTGAATGACCTCTTGGTCCTCCTCCATCCTTTCAGCAGATCTGTTTCATCCAGCAGGGACCACATCCCTCCCTATGCCCCATGGGCCTGAGTCTGTATGAAAACCCTGCCCTGCACTGCTGCATCCTCCTCCAGGGTGATGTCAGCATATGCAGCTGGCGCCTTTCCCTTTCCAGCATGCAAAGAATAAGTTGAATTAACTCTCAAGCAGCCTGGCAAGGAAATATTCCATTTGTTTGCCCCAACCATCCTGAACAAGCCCTCCTGTAGCAGTGGCTGCTAACTACCCCCATCCCAAAGCATCAGCTGCAGTGGGCAGCAGCACACCCTCTGCAGGGTGCAGGAGGTCTGGCAGGGGAGAGCACCAAGGTGTGTGCTCTTTACCCTCCTGCCTCACAGTGGAACATGCAGCCTTCCTGCACGACCACACTCTCTGTGCTGAGCTCGCAGCACGGTGCCAACACATCACTTGCCACATGAAGAGGAGGCAGCACGCCTGGTCCTCCTCCACGGCAGGAGGGGAATGTGAGGAGGTGTTTGATAACCCCTGGGGTTTTGTGACTCTCAAAATCCCCACAAATCTCAGCTGAGAATCTGCCAGTGCATTTGCTTTGGTGTTGGGTTCAGGACCTAAACGTTTGACACCATCCCTTTCATGCAGCTTCTTGTATCCCTTCACCAAAGCTGCTGCCTCAAAGCTCGTGGTTCAGCACTGGGTGACACCAGTCTGGGAAGAGCTGCCCTCTGCATCAAAAACCTTCCTACACACACAAACACATGTGCTTGCACTCGTGCTTTCAGGCTGCTCACCCCTGCAATCAAACAGCACTTTTCAAAACTCCACAGGGTAAAGGTGCATTTGATTCCTAATGAAGCCTCCACACACAGACCCCAGAGACTCCTTAGGCTGCTCTGTGTTTATTCCAGGCTTCTGGAATATAAAGGCAATCTCTGTTCCAAGGTCTATAAGTGAGTCCTGCAGCTGATGAGACCCCAGCTCCCCCTTCCCCCAGGGACCCTGGGCCAAGCCCAGTGCACAGCTGGGAGGAAGGGCAGGGTCCCCACGGGGCATCCTGGGGCTCTGCATCCCTCAGGAATCAATTCTAGAGCTCACTTTCCCTTTGAGCAGGGGAAGTTCTGGGTTTGGTACAGGGGAAGTAGGTGCCCATGTGAGCAGTGTTAGCCTCGTGTTGGAAGGAAAGCCCTTTTCTGGAAAACACCTATAACACAAGAACCAGGTTTAGTATTTTCTATGCTGTACATTTTTTTCACAGTGAGGCCAGGGATACATTTTTCATGCATTGTAGAGAGGCAGATTTTGAGAGCTGATGTTTGGAGACATTGAAAACTTAATGATTTTCTGGTGCAGGCAGGAATCTCTGAACAGGGAGAGGGAGCAAGGTTGTCCTCACACTTCCCAGGAGGTTCAGAGCTGGTGCCCACTGGAGCCAACTGGGCAGCTCACACTCATTTTGGACAATCAGCAGCAGCTCTCTGGTGGCTCGTGGGCTGGATCTGGGCTGTCAAATGTTACAGAGGACCTTATGTTAGTCTGCTGCCCTGTTTCCCCCAAGAGATACGGGGTACAGGGGAGGGAGGAAAAGGCTGTGTGGGTTTGTGATGTTTTCCAACCACTTTTCCTGGCTGGCCAAATGAGAAGAGCTCGTTTCTAAATGATAACACGTGGCAAATGATCCTGACTACAGATGGGAAGAGCCCAGCACGACATTCCGCAGGATGTAAGCCTTCTCAGGGTGTTTCCCTGCACTGGAAATATCACCTTCAGATCAAAAAAGCAACCTCACAGCTGAACACAACTCAACAGCTGATTTATGTCGTGGAAAAGCCAGAGCTGCTCATCAAAAACAAACTTAAAAATAACATTGTGGTTGATGTTCTCACAGTTCATAAATATTCCCACTCACTCCACAGTTGGGGGGGATTTTTTCTTGGAGGGGAGGGGGGAAGTGGAGCAAACCAGGATTGTGAGCTCTTTATTTGTGTTAAATGCAAAGAAGAAAAACCCACCCAGCAGCTCTGCATCTGAAGCTGCCTGGGCTTCATTGCTGGAGGAGGAACCAGCTCTGCCCTTTGCTCCAGCATCCTCCTGCCAGGCTTCCAGGGCTGCCTGCCTTTGCAGGCTCTCAGCCAGCCCTGCAGCCTCTCACTGGTGCATTATTCACCCAAGCTCTCCCAGAGCAGGCAAACCATGCTGGCTGTGCCTGCACACCACAGCGTGCCCTGGTTTCTGGCGGGGTTTTACACCCAGATAAAAATCAATTGCTGTTTTATATCAGAAATCCCCATGGCTGCAGCTCTCCACCTTCCCACAGGCAAAATAAATCACTCTTTAACCCTCCCCACGCACACACAGATGCTTCACACAATAGGGACTAAGCCAGGAAGGAGGCAAGCTGTGTTTGACCACCAGCATGTGCAGCCACGGGGCTCTGGTTCCTAAATCCCTTGGCACTTTGGCTGCCAATGCACAGCAGCCTTGGTGGCAGCTGACTGCAGTGACTTCATGTCCAAATTAGAACAGCAACTGCCTTGACCAGTGCTGGAGAGGAACAAATTAAGGTAAGAAATCCTGCTTTTCATGTTGGGATGTTACAAGCTCACAAATGTACAGCAACAGAGGTCCCTGGTGGAATCTGAGGGTGCATGTACCAGCTTTGCCAGCCTGGTAGAGGATCTCAGAAGAAACTTAAAAATCCATGTGTGTGACTTGGAAGAAGAGACTCAGTTGCATCACAGCCCAGACCAGCTTTGTCTTGTGAAACCAAGCCGTGATTAAAACAACAGACGTGTTTTGCTTGGCTTTTTTTTTTTTTTAACCTGCTTTAGATCTCTCATTGAGGAAAGCTGGGACATGACTCACCCATGGCTTCCAGACCTAGGGGGAAAAAAAAAAGCAAAAAAAAGAGAAAACAACCCTGAAAAAAAAATTCCCAAACCATTTTCTAACCAAATGTTTGAATGCATTTGTTTTTGGCGTGCCCGTGGGCAGGCTGCGAGACCAGCCCTGCCAAGCCTGCCCGCCGCCTCACGCAGCTCAGCTCGAATTTTGAGTAATCCCCACAAGCTCTTTGATGTGGCTGAGCCTGGCAAGAGCTGGGGTCGATACAGGTGAACGGCTGCACTCTCGCTTTCTTCACCATCTATACAAACTTGCCACCATCTGATGAGTGGGACCTGGCCGTCCTGCTGCCACACACTGCAGTAACACGGCCACCACAAGCCTCAGGGAAGTCAGGATCTGCCCTGGGAAGTCTCTGTAGAGGAGAAGTAGCTCTTGATGCTGTTTACTGGGAGCTCAGGGAGGCACCTTTGGCAAATACATGAGTAAACATGTCTAATTGTTGGTTGCAAAGTCCCCCGAGCGTCGTTTAAACTTAGCCCACATGGACCCCAGGCTCCACCTCTGCATGGGCATGCTGGGCATGTCCCTGCCTGCTCCTGTCTTCCCTGAGCATGGGGGGACACCCAGGGTGCTCCCAGGACAGAGCGGCCACAGATGGGCTGGGCAAGAATTAACATGGAAAGGGAGAGGAGAAAAAAGCCTGGATATTTCAAAAGCCTCTGGAAGGCTTCTGAACATCTCATACCAACAACTGAATAGAACATTGTAGGAATTACCTCCAGTAATAGGTTGGTCTTGGCTTTGACATTGCTTTTAGCCCCAAGCTCTGCATTAAGCAGGCCAAAGCCCACAGAAGCTCTCTTAATGCATTATTTCTTAATAAAGCAGCCCAATCTATTTTCTCTAAAGATTTTGGTGTTCCTAGCATCAGCCGGTGTTCCTGGAGAGTGCTGGGGCGTGTGGGGTGAGCCCTTCTGTGGGCAGCTGAGGAGCCCAGTCCTGAGCCCACACACCCACTTCCCTGCAGTGGAAGTTGGATTTTTTTGGTGTCTAAGTGTGTTGTATGAGAAAAGGAGGGTGGAAAGGAGAGGAAATCCAAGCTCTGACGGATGGAAGTGGACTGTAAATCTCACACCAAGAACAGTGCTTGATCCATCACCAGAAAGAGACTTTGGAGGAGGAAGGCAAGGGCAATGCTCAATGCCTGGGGGTAAAACCCAGCTGATAAACCCTCCAAACTGCCAGGGGGGTTTTGCAGAGGGGGACAATGCTGTGCAGGGCCAGGGAAGAGCAGAAACCCCAGCAAACCAGCACATGGGGGAACAACTGGCAATCAAACAGGATGCTTCACCAGCTGAATGCTTCTTGAGCCATGATCTGCTTCTTTTCCAGACAAGAACAAATGCCTGAGAAGCTCCTCCCCGCCTCCAAGCCCGGTGCCTTTGCTTGCTGGATCTATATCAGAAGACTGTAGTACTCACCCAGGGGTTTTTATTTAGCGTCCCTGCCTTTGTGCCAGCAGACCTTGCATGGCAGGTTCAGTCACTTTCCATGGGGCCTTAAGAATTCAATTTTGCTTTTAAATTTGCTGCCTCTAGGCAAGATGTAGCAAGTTTTTATGTGCATGGTGCCTCTTTGTCTGCGTAGTGGTCTCATTCCTAACGAGGAGAAGGAAAACAAAAATTCTATCTCTCTAAAGGATGCTATTGTGTGAAATTATTAAGTAAACAGGGGAGCTGGGGTGGGATTTGCCAGACTCACGTGCTGTGAGTGGCAGGGCTGGCTGGAGCAGAGCCTGGGCTTCAGTCCCCTTTTCCAGCAACATCGCTCACCAGCTTTCAGAGTTTCTTTTCAGAGTTACTCGCTCAGAGCAGAGAAGAGCAGGAATGCTCCAGCCCTGTATCCCACTCCCAGCACCATCCACCTTCCCTGCGGGGAGGTTTTGGCATGAGCTCCCCCATTCGTTTCTCTCTTTACTGCTGCCAGAGACCCAGCCAGCGATAAACAGCAGCGGGTGCCTTTTAATTAACATCCTCATTTCAAGGCAACATATTATTTTCATTAAAATCCATAAATAGTCTCTGCTTGGACCTTTTCTTATGCCTTATATTGAAAGCAAATCAAACCCTACCCCTGGCATCTGGATCCCATACTTCCTCCACAGGATGCTTTGCTGCAGAGGCTGCACCTGAACAGGCTCAACTCACGGGACAGGGGTTTCCCAGTAGGAAAGGCAGCAGCAGGTCAGATGTTTTTGGGGGATACTTCCAAAACACTGAGGAAGTTGCTGTTTCAGGTACAACAGAGGACAGAGCTCAGGGAGCATTGGAGTGCAGCATCCCTGGAGTGTCCCATCCTGGACCAAATCCCTTCTTGCCTCACATGGATCCTTCTGCTCTGGGGCAGATCTACATGACAGCATGTGACCCTTTTCTTCCTAAACTGAGTGCTGTAAAATCAGGCAGGCTGACCCAAGTTAGCCAGGCCTAAATCTGCAGTACTTTGGGATCTGGGCTGAAGAAGTGGTATAAGTGAAAAATCCCCCCACAAAAAGCAGGAATGAGGGCACTGTGTTGGTAAGAGGTGGGTCCTGGCGTGCCAGGCTGGTCATGGGGGCTGCATGTGGTGCAGAGGTGCACGTGAGCATGGCAGAGGGGCACAGGGGTGTGCATGCATGGATAACAGTTGCAAAGCAGGAAAAAGGCTGAGCAGGGTCAGTCGCAGAGCAGGCAGCACAGCTCATCTCTCCAATGTGCTCCCAATATGTTCCCAGCACCACGTCCCCAGTGCGATCTGGGCAGGCCTGCCAGGGCACAAAGAGGCCTCAGTCCTCTCCCTGCTTTCACTGGCCATTCTTCAATCCCTTTTTCCCCACACCAAAGCCTACTTCCCCACACAAAGCCTCAGTTTGTCCCTGAAGCTCCCTGCAGAAGCACTGCTGTCCTTTCCTGCAGGCAAGGGGCCAAAGCACCACGCAGAGAGATTTCCCCCATTGAGATGAGCACCACGCTGGGAGGTTTCCCAGGGCCACACAGCAAACAGACCACCCCACTGAGCCCTATCATCCCCATCTCCTCCCGGGTCACCCTGACCCCCAGGCTCATCCTTGCCTGCTCCTGTGTGCCGAAGAGAAATGCCTTTGCTGCAGTGGCTTTGGCAACGACTGGTATCCCAAGGACTTTTCCAGGAGAGCTGGTGAATGAGATGTTTGTCTCCTGGTTCTTCACAGTTTATCCAGCCAGGTTTATTCTCAGGGAGTGGCTGGAGTTTGTGCCGCCCCAGCCCAGGAGCTGGCCTGAAGGGATCCAGTTCCCAGGGACAAAATAAATCCATTAGTTGAACATGATCCCTGTGCAATGCAGCACCCTTGGACTCCACCCAGCACAGAATTTTCCTCCAGTTTGGGGCTTTATTGCAAATCTGTGACAAAGCCTGGATTTGTCAGATGATTAATTTTGACTCCAGTATCAATCATAACCCAAACACAAAACCCACCCCAAGGTGATTTACCAGGTGATCTCCAAGCCCTGCCATGCCAGGCACATGTTGATGTAATGAGGGGGCTGCAGTGGTTTGGCATGAGCTGCTCAGGCATTTTGTGGAGGGGATAAATAAATGCAGGGCGCCCACTGACTGTCACCAGGTGACTGCTGTAGGACCTTGGGGTCAAGGCATCCTTCCAGACCTCCTGAAAGCCTCATGGAGCTGCTCTGTTAAGCACTGGTAAGTAGCAAAGCTGCTGTCCCTTGTTCCTTGCTGCTGGTAGGGACAGATCCTGCTGTCCCTTTTGGCAGGCATGTTTCTGGGAATGCTGATGGCCTTGCTTTGCCCTCAGTGGGGGGCAACGCTTTGAGAAAGAAGGTCTCCTAGAACTTGCCTTGTGTTACAGACCAAACTTGAGCACGTGAGAGCTTATTCTGCTCTTGGTTTCATATTTTGATCAAAGCAAATCTTCAGAGGTCTCCAGACCCTGGAGCTGGGGATGGAACCTCACCACAATGCTCAGAAGCTCAACTGGCCATGAAGCCCAGGGAGTTCCTACAGAGCTGTGTCCACCCACAGCCAGGACATCCCTGCATCCAGCACCCCTGCTGCCAGCACCAGCTGCAAGGAGGGAAGTTTGGTTGCTTGTCACTGAGGAGCTCACAACAAACAGATTTGTATAAAATGCACTCACTCCATTCATGGCCTCAGCAGCAGCGGCCGGCTGCCTGCTCGGGAGGGAATATGTTGTAATGAGCTCATTCTCTAGCTTGGATTTAAACCAAATGGTCACCTGCACATAGAAACAATGATCACAGGACAATCTGGTGCCCCTTAAAACCTCCCAGCTCAAATCCAAGCCCGGGAGAGCCCGGCATGCAGACGTGACCCAAGGGGCAGCCAGGCGTGCTGACTGCAGCCGAGCCCGAGGCTGGGGCTGAGCCCTGCAGCGATAAAACCTGACTTGCTGGCGGTTTCTTGGCTGGGCTTCTCTTGAGCAAGGAGTGTCTGAAGTGGGGTTTCTCACTGTGCTATTGTCCTTTGAAAGCCGCCATCCAGCTTTAGTGCACAGACGCTGCCTCGCTGGGGCGGGCAGCCCTGGCATCCAGCCCGCAGGGATCGCTGAGCCCTGCCGTGCCAGCCCTGCCTGCTTCCCGCTCCTGCACGGGCGTGGGGAGAGGGACATCTTCTGCAGCAGCAACCGAAATCTCTCTGACATTCAAAACAACGTCTGGAGTTCATTAGAGCAGCAATCCGCAGATTGGGCACCAGGCACTTCTGAGGGATCACACAAAGGCGCTTCACGGGGGTGTGAGCTCGCGTCGGCGCGTTTTCTTCACGGCCCAAATTATTACAGGATCCAGATGTGCTCAAAGGCGCATCTGCAGTGTGTGTAAGCCCGTGGGCTCCCCAGCCCTTTCCTAACCCTGCTGAGGCCATCCCTGCCTGCTGTGCTGCCCAGCACACAAGCCTTCCCCTGCCTGGGTGCCGCAGGAAAGCAACAGGACCTGAGGACACGTCACCTCAGGAGTGAACACCTTTATAAGCAGAGATAATCTTCAAACCAGGCTTAAAGTTAAACCTGTGCTTGAATGTCTTGTGGCTACATAGCAGCCCTGGGCTCATGGCGGATGGGCTGGTTTCCTGCCTGGCTGCACCCACTGCAGGGTTTAATTAAATGACAGCAATTAAGGGACATGAGTGTTGCTGCTTTCCACAGTTCCAAGCTCAGTCCTTCAGCTGGGCGGTGGCAACACCAGTTCCTCCCCAGCAAAACCCCACAGTCTGGTTTGCAGGAGCACCAGTCAATGCAAAATTCCTGCAAGCTGCTGAGCAGCCCTGAGGTCACCTTCAATAGAAAGGGGGGACAGCTTCCCCTCCATGCAGGGATGCCCTTCTCCTGCCATCCTCAGCAAAATTCCCTGATCACTCCATCTGCTCACGGGCTCCAGTCCTTGTGCACCTAATGATGCTTGCGTAACGCGGGCCGAACACATCCCGTCCTTGTCAACAGGTTAAGCCTTGAGAAATTTAGTGATGTTGGAAAAGAGCTGCTTGTGAACGGAGCCCCGTTGGATTAGTCCAAACAAAACACATGTGATGGATTAAAAATAAAAATGCTATTAAATTCTTTCAGGATGTGAAATTTAACAAAAGGCCTGTTGTGCACAGGATGGAGGGGAAACGCCAGAGTCGGGACCGGGAACTCACTTAGCCAGGCAGTTTTGGAAGGACCACCTTGGATTTATTTTGCCCCACTATAATTGGATTTTGCATGTAGGCTTTGTTCATGGAGTGATCTATTAATGCCTCTGTCTTGTCTCCCCAGGTTCCCCTTGCCCCAGACTTCCACAGCGGGCACTCCAGGGCAGGCTGGGCACAAAGGGCTGTGCCAGAACGCAGAGCTCTCCCTCCCTGCCTGGGAAGCCGTGACCTTTCCCAGCAAGCAGAAACAAAACCCGACAAATTCCAGAAAGTTTCAAAATCACGACGGCAAAACCCCAGAGCATCGCCTGGGAGCGGAAAAGCCCTTTTCAGATCGACACTGGAAGATTTTCGGCTCTGATTCCCAAATGCTTCAGTCCAAAAATCACTATATTTTTCCTTTTTTTTTCCCCCAAGGGGAAATCTGTGACTCCACCAAAGCCACATGTGGCACAAGGGTATTGTCAGCCATGACGGCTCAGAAAGCAGCACAGAGATGACCCATTGCTGCCCTGGCAGCACTTCTTGCTCCCCCCGGCTGCTTTCTGCCCCTCTCGCTCTGTGTCCAGTTCACATAATCCCTGCTTCTTCTGCTGGCCGGCTGAGAGGAGCCTGCCAAGCTGGAAAAGAGCCCGGAGCCCTGGCCCACCGCAGCTAATGCAATATTTACTGCTGAGGAGCAGTGCTGGAGGCTGCTGAGAATGGGCTGCTTTGTGCGGGGCAGCGGCGGAGGGGGGGTTCCCGGGGTCCCCCCACTGCCCTCCTGCTCGGGGCATCTGGGGTGAAACCAGAGCTTCCCAGGGCACAGTGGAGCTCAGACATGAGCTGGACATGGGCTGTGGGACGTGCACATGAGAGTGTCAGTGTGCCCAAAGGCCTCTCCACAGGGCTCCAGGGCCATCTGGGGACACGGGGACGGTCTCATGGTGTGGGGCAGCTGGGTTACTGTCCTGCCACGATGGCTGCTCAGATCCTTTCTTCCTGAAAAATGGTAATAACAAGTGGCCTGAGTTTGCAGGATCTCAGTTTGCAGGAGTGAGGAGCCATGGCATGTGCCCTGCTGGGGGGGCCTGGCAGGGAGATGCCCCCACTGAGTGCCAAGGGCCCGTTATGGGGACTCTTTTAGTTAATAAAGTGCAGCTTTTGTGCAGCCTCCTGCTTTTCCATCAGAAAGAATAAAAAACATTTTCCAACAGCAGCAAGCAGCAAGAGTGCAAATTGCACTCTTCTTCTCAGGTAGCTGTATTTTATTGACCAGTTTTACTGAGAAATTGTCCACAGGACTGAACTGGAGCTGCTCCAGTGACCTTTGTGGGTCACTACCAGGATGCCTTTGGCCCCAAGAGCAAAAGCCTTGCTGTTTCAGTGAGGATTCAGCTGCCACGGCTTTAAACTGGGGAAGGTGCTGGGCTGAGCTCCTGGGAAAACCCAGGCTGGGGGAGCTACAATGCCTTGGGAAAACCTGGCTGGCACATGTGGTATCTTTCCAAACCTGGCGTGGTGCCCCTCTGAAAATCTTGCTCTGGGATGTAGCTGAGGTGAGCCAGGGAGACAACTATGATAGAGGAAAGGCCCTGGGGTGGGGAATGTGCAGGATACAGGGGCTGGACCCCTGAAGTGAGCTGCTCATGTGAGGGCTTTGGAAGTGATGGGATCATCTGCATCCTCACTGTGGAGTGGCTGCACCAGGCTGCACCAGCCTGTACTCACCACCTCACCAGCTGGTTAGTGCTGCAGAGTTAAACTGAGCTGAGAAACAGCTGGGTGGTGGGGGCTGCTCAGCCTCCATTCATGCTCCTCTGCAGTCAGTAGCTGTTACTCCTCCTACAACAGCCACCTGCTCTGCCCAGAGTACAGCAGCAGGCAGGGTACTCATTTGGAGGAGATTACCAGTGTGTTAATAACTTAATTCTGCCTCTGTGTCCCAGGTTCTCAGCCGTGTTTGCCAGCAGGCAGGCTGGCTAGTCCAGCCTTTCCTCTTACTCCTCTACAGGTGGAAGGGAATGACTTCTCCAGCACGAGTCCATTTGGTGCTAAAAACAGGAAATCAGTTTTCTATCGATTGGCATTTCTCTTAACGTATTCTCGCAAGTGCTCATTAAATTTTCATTCAATTATCCCGGGCCACATTGTATTTTCTTCCCCCGTCCTTTTCAGAAGGAAGAGGCGATAATGGAGGCATCCATCCCTCCCGCGGAAGCAGCCCGTTCAAGCTAATTTAATCAAGGAAAGGCAAATCCTAATAAAGGAGGAGGGAAGAGCAGTCCTCGTACCAGGACGGCTGATGGTATAATGACCTGTCTTCTGAAGAAGCAGCGTAGCCAAAGCTCTCCTGGTGCCATTAACGTTCAATATGTCAGAGCTGAAGGTACCAGTGAGAGGAAAACAACATCATTAAGCAGGACACTCTCATGCTGGAAGGGAAGGCACATTTATATTCTGACAGGGGATTATCTAGGCAGCAATAATAATAGCAGGAGTAATAACAATAATAATAAATCATTATCACTTGGCATTGCTGGCTGCACTGGGACCCAAGGGTGTGAAATGGCTCTAGCAGAGTTAAAAGGGTGAGTGGTAGGCAGGAGCATCAACAGGAGAAGACAGGTTTGCAGGGTGACCTGGGACTAATCCCTGTCTGCTCCTGCCTCAGTTTACCCAGCTGCAAAGCCAGTTTGGATTTGCCTCTGCTCTGCCTGGAAGAGCTTTTCCATGCAGGAACACCACCCTTGGTGCAGAGCCCCCAAGGACAGCCCAGCCTTTGCTCAGCCCATTGCACAGGAGCAAGAGGGATGGTGCCAAATCCAGACCTTGTCCAAGCTTGAAGGTGAGCTTGTTCTTGGAGCCTTTTCAGACCCTCACATAAAACCACATTTGCCATAAGGCTTATGAATAATAAAGTACTGGAATGCTCTTCCAAGGGAGGGGTAGAATCACCATCTCTGGATGTGTTTTAAAAAAGACTGGACATGGCACTTGGTGCTATAGTCTAGTTGAGGCGCTAGGGCATAGGTTGGACTTGATGATCTTAGAGGTCTCTTCCAACCTCATCATTCTGTGACTCTGTGACAACAGCTCGTCCATCTGCAACGCTGACAAGCCCAGCCACTAGCCAAAATATATTCCAGATTTGGTTCCAAATGCCACATGTTTGACCTGCCTCTGAGGACGGCACATTCCAGACAGACGTGTTGTTCCTCTGTGCAGCACCTTACCGGGGTGATGTCTGTGGGCACTGTTGGTAGTGGATAAGGTCTGTGTGGCACTGTTGGTAGTGGGTGATGTCTGTGGGCACTGTTGGCAGTGGCTGATGTCTGTGGGCACCGTTGGCAGTGGCTGATGTCTGTGGGCACTGCTGTGCACGTCACTGCTCTAGCGGCAAGCGAGCGCTCAGTCTCGGGGCGACACTCGCGCTGTTGTCGCTGCCTTGGGTAGGTCTGGCTCTTGGCAGAGATGGGTGAGCAGGGGAGAGCTGGGCCCTGGCTGATCTCCACAGCCTGCCTGAGTGGTTACATGTGAGGGTGGGAGCCTGGCTGCATTCGCCACCCTTTATCTGGGTTTCAGGACAGCCTTTGATAAAGAACCACAAGGCAGACAGCTGAAAGGGTCGGGGATCAAGGCAGCGAAGGAAGACCTGGCTCCAAACCAAAAGGGTCTTGGTGGCTGTGCCAAAGGGTCGGCTCCTGCTCCAGGTGGGATGGGGATGTTCTCTCCAGAGCAGGGGAGTGGAAGGGGAGAGGGGAAGTGAGGCTGCAGTATTGCTGTGCATCCTCCTTGCACACATTTTGCTGCACTCATTCCCTTTGCTCTGCCTCTTGCAAAGAGCTAATTTATCTCCAGCAATAGTTTGTTCTGTCCAGCTGGGGCATGGAGAGAGGAATGCCATACATCCTGTAGGCACGTGCTGCTGTCCCACAGCACGCCCAGCACCCTGCAGCACACCCATCCCCTTCGTTATTGCTCCAGGTGTGTTCTTGGCAAATGTGAGCCTTGAAAGGAGGGAAGGGATTCAGAAACTCAGGATATGCTCAAAGCAAATGGGTGTTTTAGCTGAAGTGCTGAGAGCTCTTTCCCTGAGTGCTTGCGGTAAGCTCCATTACCGCCGGGGCTCGGACCTTGGGTGATGTGCAGGGGGGAGAGCGCTCCTTAATGCCAGATTGGAGCTGTCGTTCCTAATGCAATTATTCCTCAATAATCTTGAAATGGAATACAATTAGGAAAGGAAGAGGGGGGAGAGCGTGCATGGTGGTGGGGATCTGCAGTGCCTGGGCTGTGCTGGACACAGGGCACAGCCAGGGGCACAGGCTGTGGGGCACCTTCTCCACGGAGCTGGCTGAAGTGTTTACCTTAACAGAGAGGAGCAAAGAGGAGGGTTTGGGGCTCTTCTTTTCCCTTTCATCTTGACAAGTAATTAGGCTCAAAAGTGTTTCGGAAGAGGCTTGCAAGCTTTAAATCAAGCTTCTGAAGGGCCTTATCAAAGCAGTGGCATCTCCATCTGCGGAACTCCCCCGGGTTACAGAGCTGTGCTGTCGTCCCTGGATAACCCTTCCCAGCCACAGGGATCTGAGGCCAGGATGCAGAGATCATAAAATCACAGAGTAGTTTGGGTTGGAAGGAACTTTAAAGGTCATCTTGTTCTACCCCCCTGCCATGGAAGGGATAACTTCTATTAAAAGCATGGAGAATCCATCCATGGATGGAAGTACCCAAAAATCCAACAGAGAGTTTCCTTCCTAGGGCTGATTCTGAAACTCCTGCTGGTCCCTGTTGTCCCTATCTTGTATCCCTGTAGGCAAAAGATCTATTTAAACTGATGATTAAATGCAGCTGGTGTTGGAGGCTGAAGGATGGAGGAGAATCTGTGGGGTTTGGGGGGCTCCACATCCCTGGGTATGGATGTAGAGAACACCCCCAGATCCCTCTCTGACTCTAAAGCTTTAGGGCTTTCACTGGTGAGGGAGAATCACGGAGCTCCTGGACCATGGCTGGCTTTGCTTCACCCATCCCTGGGCAGACACTCCCCCCACTCCCAGACAGACACCCCCCAGACAGACAGCTCACCAGTTTCTGGGAAATCTTAGCCATGGAAAAAAAATTCCCAGTCCTGAGTGACTCATGGGGGAGATAATTGCCTACACTGCTTGTTTTTCTTCCTACTTCTGCCTAAAGAAACCATCATCTCCAGTGCCTGGCACTGGGACACCACAACTTTCACCATTTCCCTTTGTTTTGTCTGAATTATTCACTCTGGGAGGATGGGGTGTGAGGGGGTTGCCAGAGCCCCTGGCAGCAGACAGGGCTGGGGATGTGCCTGGTCCCTGGAGGAGCCACCCCACTGTGCAGATTCTGTGGTGGCTGGAAAGGGCTGTGCTGGCAGACAAAAATTCTCCCTTCTCCCCGTCCAGTGATTTCATGAGGCCTGGGGGAGCATGATCACCCCTGGGGCCCATTGCTGGGGCCCCATGCTTCCCACTAGGCCCATAGCTGGGGCTGGAGCTGGGGCAAGAGCCACAAATAATGAGCACAGCCCTCCCCAGGAAAGCACCAGCTTTGTTTTTCTCCAGACTGGAGAAAAGACAACAAAAGCTTTACAGGCAGCCCCCAGCTCACATGCCCACCTCAGGGATCCCAACAGGGGAGCAGCCCAGTGCCCTGGCCAGGCAGGGACTGTGGTACCCCAGCACCCAGCACAGCCCGGGCCCTCTGAACACCCCCCACATTGTTATAAAAGCTTTGCTGAATCAGATCTAAACCAGGCCTGGAAATTCCTTTGGCATGAGCTGAGCCGGGGATTTCAAACCACATATAGCTATTTCATTGCAAGCCTGTGCTTTCTTTCAGATATATAGACGTATTTTGATTTGGGGAGGGTGGGGGTTCTTTCCCAGCCCGTGGGTTTTGTGAGTCCCCATCCCGATGCTGCTCAGCATTCCAGGGCCACCCCACTCCCATACTAAAAGCTCTTTCCTGCTGGCTCATTAATATGGCTCAATTAATGCTTACTCCCCTGGTGTCCAAAGGTATTGAATTCCCAGTCCCTCCTCGCCCTGCTCCGTTGCTCTGGTACTGAGCACCAGGACTCTTACCCCTCTCTGGGGCTAAAAGGGTTTTTGTGGAGATTTTTCCCTTTCAGGCTTGGGGAGTGGGGATTTCTTTTGTGTCACTGGAGCAACACTGGTGCAGAACAGAGATCCACAGCCCTTGCCTTACCTCGTGACTCACAGAGCACATTTAAACTCATACCCTGGCTGAGTGAGGGACATGGGGCTGGTCACCCCACAACCACCACCCTATTTCCCATGGGGAGATCCTGCTAGAGCTGCCACAGGGGCATGAACCAGCTCTGAAACCATGAGAGATGAAAACTGGGCAGGCAGGAGAGTTTTTCCAGGGTGGGATTAAGATGTAATCATTTCCATCAGAGCCCCTGCCTACCATGGCTGGGCAGGGCTCCTGTCCCACAGCCCTCTAGTCCCCTTCCCCTGCCCACCTCCATGGAAAACACCTTCACGAGGAGATGCTGCGAGCTTTTAATAGAAAATCAGAAGTTTAAATTGGTGCAGCAGCAGCTGAGGAAGTCATAGGGACCATGCTATGCTGACAGTTTATGTAAAAGAAATGAAAAAAAAGAAAAGGAATAAAAGAAATAATATTGAACATGCAAAGCAGAGTGAGGGAGAAGGGGGCTGTTCCAGCCATGCTTCCCGTTTCTATTTGGGGAAACCAAGGAAACACTACTCCCAGGCTCAGAGGAATGGGATATTTAAAGTTTAAATTGCATTGCTTTGTGTTTGACTAGCAGAGGACGTTTGGGTCTGGGGACTGGGCATGGCTTTAGAGGTGGCATTGCTCCCTGAGCTGGTGGCCCAGAGAACACCTAGCAAAATCCAAAACCCAGGGGATTCTCTTGGGATGCTCTGCCACAGCTCCCCAGGGCAATGACTTAAAATATTTCCCTTCCTCCACAGGAAAGGTGGCAGGAAGTTCCCACATGGGCAGAATTTACCCCCTTCCCTAATGTCCCAACTGCCAGGCAGACTTCTTGTAGCAGAGGGCTCATTCTGAAAAATTCTCATTGCAACAGCCACAAAAGAGAAGTGAGGAGGAGAAAAATGGGCAGAATTGCTCCATTTGCTTTGCCAGCCTGAGGGTTCCCTGGCTGGGACAGGTTGGAGGCTGGAGAAGCAGCAGGGAAGGATGGGGCTGGGTATTGGGTGGGCTGGGCTGGGTCTCAAGCATCTGTGCTTCCACGGAGGGAAAAGACTCTCCAAAGGGATTTTCCTTTGGAAAGGGCTCTATAATTACCTGGTTATAATTATTTCCTACGGTCCCTAGCAGCCCAGCCCCAGCTCAGCATTCCCCCACTATGGACCTGGATGTCTCCACCCCAAATATTTAACATCCAGCCTGTTACCACTTTTCTGGTAGCAAATTCCTTCCCAAATCTCCCCTGCAATTTGCGGCAGGCAAACCTTGTTTGAGTTTGAGGATTTAGCACATTTTTGCTGCACTGCTTTTTTGCAGGGAGGGCTTGGGGCTGTCTGGACTGTGTTTTGTGTGGTCTGGCCACCCCCGAGCACAGCACCCCACACCCCACCTCACCAGGGGCACCCCAGCACCCACCCTGCCCAGCCCCAGCAGCAGGAAGGAGCACCCAGGGACCATCCCTGCACCCTGGTCCCTCTGCCTGTGCCCCTGCACATCTGGGGCTGCCACTGAAACTCAAGGTCGTTGGGCTTTTATGTTGTTCTTTCTTTTTCCATTTTATGTGGTTTGTGGGCATATAATGGAAGGTGGATTCTGGATGGGTTTGTTCTCTTGCCAGCCTGAATTATTAATCCAGTCGGGCTTCTTTCTTTCCCCCCCCTTTTTTTTTTTTTTCCCCGCGGATTTTATTTTAGGAATGGCACAGTCACTGGCTGGCAAGGCTGGCCCTCGCACCGGTCTCCGGTTGCATCTCTCACCGGAGCACAGCCGCACCCCGGCCCACGGCAGCGAGAAGCGGCCGGCGCTGGACGCGTCCGGGGCTTTACCTGCGGGTGGTGCTGCCCCTGGCTCGGCACAGCCGGCAGGGAGGAGCCCGGCACCTCTGTCCTGTGTAATCGATGGCGTTTTGCTGGAAGAAGGGGTTGAAGGCGGACTTAAAGCCTTCTCCTGCGAAGGGAGATGCTGCCTGTGCCAGAGGCGATGAGCACGCAGGGCTGGGCAGCCATCCTCGCCCAAAGGCTGGGAGATGAGGAGTTAAAAGCTGGGCCAAGGAGGAGCAGGACCAGAGGAGACCCAGCTCCCCACCGCAGTTTCCTCAGCACCCTGGGCCATTCCCAGCCCCCCCGGGCTGTCCCCATCCCTTCAAGCCGCGCTGCGCTCGCTCCCCATCAATGCCAGTGCAGTGACACGGTCCAAGCCGCCGCAGGGACACCAGCCCCGTGTGCCAGGGTGGAGGGGCAGCCCAAGGCATCGTGCTCCGCGGGCAGCCATGTGGGGCCCCCCGAGCCCCCCGATCCCGCCAGGAGGCGATTGCCGGGGGGCGGCTCCGGCCCCGGGCGCTGCAGCCTTGGCACCCGGGCTCTGGGTGGTCCTGGCCCGCCCGGCCGCCCCCGGAGCCGCGCTGGCTGTATCTGATCGTCCCCCCGTGCCCCCTCCTCTTCCTCGCGGGGACCAGGACGCTGGGACTGCGGTGGGGACCCAGCCCTTAGCACACAGCAGAGAATCCACATCAGAGGGAGTGGGTGGGAGCACCCCCGCACGCCGGAGCAATGCCAGGGAGCCGGGGGTGCCCGGCTATGCCAGGTCTCTGCTGGAGGCGGCTGGGACTGCCGCTCCCCCTGGCAGATGCTTCACCAGCGGAGGGGCGATGGACGCCCCAGGACTGCCGCGCTCTGTCCCCGCCTGCTGCCCCATCCACGGGCGGGCAGCCAGGCATCGCACAGGCTCCGGGAGCATTTATTTGTACCGGCAAGGCTGGGAGAGTGTCACTGCACTGAGCATCGCCGAACGGCCCCTGCCGAGGGGCGGACGCTCGCTGCCACCGCGGGCTGCCATCGCAATTGTCACCACACAGCGCTGCCAGCAGCCTCGGCAGGCGGGACCGGCTGCCCGTGCCCTGGGGGCCAACGAGAGCCCGGGCAGCAGGAGAGCCGGCGGGGGCGACACGAAAGCACTTGTTGAAAGGGGCAGCCGGGTGGGAGCAGCTCCGACACTCTCCGGCCCGTCACGGCTCGGCACGGCACGGCACGGCACGGCACGGCACGGCACGGCACGGCACGGCACGGCACGGCACAGCTCGGCTCGGCACGGCACGGCACGGCTCGGCTCTGCGGCACCGCCGGCACTTCGCCTCTTAATTGGTGACCCCCGGCCGGCAGCAGCAATCAGAGCCGCAGCGCTCCCCTCCCCCGGGGCTCTCATTAAGCACCTCTGGCTTTTCCCCTCCGGGGTGACACACACGGGGAGTGCGGGCCGTGTGCCCCCTGCCCGCCCTGCCGGCGGCCCGAGCGCCGTGACAATCTGGAGCTGCACTAATTGGCCCTGTTGCTGCCAAGTGGTGCTGGCTGGAGAGTGGGGAGGTCAGCAGATAAGGGTCATCCTCCTGCTCCTTGGAGCCGGCGCTGCCGGTCCCCAGGGGCTTCTGATTTGCCTTTAGTCTCTTCCCCGAAGCAGGTTCTGCAGCAAGGAGACTGCCAGGGTGACACTTCACTGTCAGCTCCAGCTTTGGAGAGCGGAAGGATTCGGCAGCCAGATGGGGAAAAAATGTCCTCTCACTGAGCATTTGAGGCCAGATACTCACAATTTTGGTTATACTGAAGCCTGTTTTATTCCTGTCCAGTGTAATGTTGTTTTCTGTAACTTCTAGCTAAGCAGTATCAGGACACAACCTAATAAAGTCTTCTGAACTTCTGAACTTGCCATTTTGTGAGACCTGAAAAAGGGGAAAAACACTGAAAACTACAAGTATGAGCCCATCTTTGCACACCAGTCCGGGCAGCATGAAAAAATCTCATCTTCTGCCTGTGGAAAGCTGAGGATTTGCTGAAAAATCGTGACTTTGGTGTAGAAACCTGGGCTGGATTTGCTGAAAAATCGTGACTTTGGTGTGGGCCTCCAGGTGGGCAGCAAGGATCCAGCCCCTAAATTACGGCACTGATGCAGCAGGCTGGGAAGGCCTGGTGAAACACAGCACTCATCTTTCCCCTCCATCCAGACATCAGATGACTCCCCTCTCCGAGATGAGATACCCAGCTCGCCGCAGGAAGCCATGGGCTGTCGAGGACAATCCTGGTGGCAAACAGCGACTTTGATCCCGCCGTGGCTGCTGCTGGCGGGGCTGCCCTGTGGGCTTGGCTGCGAACGTGGCGCAGCAGGCTCCCTGCTCCCAGCCTCAAATATCTGTCTGTTCCGCTCCGGCCACAAACCCTCCCCCGGACTAGAAAGAGGGAAAATTACATGCTACGATTTGCAGATTTGGCAGAGATAAGCCCCCCACGGAAGGCGCGCCCGGCGATGCCGGGGCCGATAGCGCCGGGCTGAGCGCCCTGGCTCCCCCGAGCCCGCTGCGCTGACACCGGGCTGGCCTGAGCCCGGGGAGAGGCTGGGAAACTCCCTCCTGCCCCGCTTGGGGGGTGGCAGTGCGCCAGGCCGATCCCATGGAACCCTGAGGCTGGATCGCTCCACAGGCAAAATCGTCTTGCATTAAACGTGGGAGAAAAAGCAGAGCAGTTATGCAAAAAGAGTGGCCACTCGTGTAGTGAGAGAGTTTGGCCTCAGCTGCTGGGGAGGGCAGCCAGGCTCAGCAGCATCCTGAAGGGGCAGAAAGGATGGAAAGGACGGCCAGCTCCCAGCTGAGCATCGGCAAGGAGCGATGGGGTACCAGCCCTTCCAGGACGACGCTGGGCGGAAGAGCTGCTGGCTCTCGCAGGCTGTCAGCTGAAAGCCGAGAGGAGCCCAGGAAGGGGGGGAAAAAAACCCCTGACGTGTGCCATATTTCATAACATGAGATGTGAAACTTTAATGGGCTCTGCGATACCGAGGAGAACAGGAAGCCCAGACCTGTACGTGGTGCATGAAACCCCACAGCAACACGCGATACCATCACACGGCTGCTCCGAGCGTGTCCCGCCCGCCTGCCCAGCACCAGCCCTGCTTAGCTCCGAGACATGAGATACCGACCCCAAGGGCTGCGACAAAGCAGCAGAGTCCTAAATAAAGAGCGCTGATGGCCCAGGGCAGGCTCCGGCGGAGGCAGGGCCGGCAGGCACCGCAGCGCTCGGGGCTGCTGTATTTCTCCGTGGCAAAGCTGAGCAGTAAATCCCGGACAGAGGAGCTCACCGAGGCACCAAGGGACAGTCACTGGCTAAATTTATGGCTCAAAGGCAGTAGAGACACGCCATAAATATAGGAGGTGTGCAGGAGAGCTGGCCCCTGCACTTCCCGAGAGGAGGCTCGTCCCCTTGCCTGTCCTCTTGTCTCATTTTGGTTTGGCAGTCAGTGTTCGTTGTTGTTAAAGTGTCCCACACCCTGGTACCTGTTCTGGCAGCACTGGGGGTGGCCACAAGGGTAACAACGGCCTTGATTCACACCAGCAGCAGCAGGAACAAAAGAGGGATGTGATTTGGGGTAGTGACATCTGCAAGCCCTCTCCCTGTCACCACCATCCACGGCTGGGGTTTGCTCCCCCTGGGGTTTGCTCCTGGGGGGTTTGCTCCCCCTGCTGCATCCGACAGGCTCACTCATCATTGACCTACCCCAAAACCAAACCCTGGGGCTCTTCCCACACCCTAAGGCCAGAAAAGGTGATTTCAGCTACACCAGCACTTATCGCAGTGAATAAATCAGCAGCAGCCACAACCTCTCTGCAAGTGACACCAGCAGTGGCCACTCAGGCTGTGACAGAAAATAAAGTGAGAGCTGAATGTGCCAGCCCTTGATGGATGGCACTGGGGTGGCACTGGGGTGGCACTGGGATGCAGGCTGACACACAGGCTGCAAACACACTGGGATCTCATTGCAGGTAGGGGAAAATGAGCATCTGTACTTCTGAACAGTGGCCAGGGAATCAGAGAACATTATCAGTGAGCTGAAGAAAGAAAGGGAAAGGTCTCCTGGGAGGATTATCCTGACATTTGATCCCACAGAAGTGATTTTACACCCCAGGTATCTATGGGCTTGGGAAATGAATCAAAAAATGGGTTCAAAGGGACAAGGTGGAAAATCCTGTCAGAAATGTGGAGGAATTAAAGCAGCTGAGAGGAGAACTAGGCAGCATTTATCCAGGAATTAAAAATAATAATGAAAAAATAAAGTTCTGCTGATGAATTCACTTTGGGACTTTGCCCTGATTCAGGATTTATAGGCCACATATCTTTCTTATTTGGAGAAGGATTTGCAGACCTGTGCCCTTAATCTGAGCCCTTACCCAGCTGCATGGGGCAGCTGTGGGTACCACACACCCGGCTTGCCTGGACACAGCTGATGCTTTTGCCTGGGAACCACATCAGGAGCAAGACAGACCTGTGCCCTTAATCTGAGCCCTTACCCAGCTGCATGGGGCAGCCGTGGGTACCACACACCCGGCTTGCCTGGGCACACAGGCCTGGAAACCACATCAGGAGCAAACTCAGGAATTAAAGCAGCTGAGAGGAGAACTAGGCAGCATTTATCCAGGAATTAAAAATAATAATGAAAAAATAAAGTTCTGCTGATGAATTCACTTTGGGACTTTGCCCTGATTCAGGATTTATAGGCCACATATCTTTCTTATTTGGAGAAGGATTTGCAGACCTGTGCCCTTAATCTGAGCCCTTACCCAGCTGCATGGGGCAGCTGTGGGTACCACACACCCGGCTTGCCTGGACACAGCTGATGCTTTTGCCTGGGAACCACATCAGGAGCAAGATCTGAGCCTGGGATGAGGAGTGATCCCATCCAACAGTGACAGTCACCACACTGTGATGGGGCAGCTGCAGCCGTGACCTTGAGCCAACAGCCTGTTGATAGGGAATTGCAATTCCAGAAAGGAACATGTTCCTCCAGCCCAGAATTCTGATGACGACAGCAGAGCCTCAGTGAGCTCATCCCTGCGAAGACGTTTCTGCCCAAAGGTGAAGGTTCATTTCCATCCCTGCGAAGACGTTTCTGCCCAAAGGTGAAGGTTCATTTCCAAAGGTTTCCATGTTCACAAGTCACAGTGAGGAAGGCTAAAGCCATGAAAGAGATTCCAGAGGGGAATGCAGAGCCAGCAGCGTTCTGAGACAGGCACACTGCTCCGGGACTGGAACCGACCTGCGGTGGGAGAGCAGCAGAGCTCAGGTTCCAAAAACCCCAAGCCCTTGTCCAGCAAGTGAGAAAACCACAGACAGAGCCAGGCTCAGCCCCACGCGTGCAGCACCCACCGAGCACAGTCCTCGGGGCAGGGGGGTTAATTACACACCCAAAAATCAAATTAGCCCCCTCAAATAAATTACCCCCCAAATCAATTACCCCCAAAACCAATTAAACCCAAATAAATTAACCCTCAAAATCAATTTAACCCCCAAATCAATTACCCCCAAATCAATTTAACCCCCAAATCAATTATCCCCAAATCAATTAACCCCAGCCCTGCCGGGCCCGCCGCGCCCCCTGCCGGCCCCCAGAAAAGGCTCCCTGCCACGTCCAGCAGCATTTAAAGCTCTTTAGTGTCTGGGCTACTCCCCGCTGAGTTGTAAATAATTTTTTCCAGCGCTGAATATTGTTTACTAACATGTTATTGGGGCCTTCTTTTGCAAAGAGGGATGTGGCTTGGACACGGATGGCGACAGCTCAGCCGGGGCTCTGGACCGCATTCAATGGCTGATCAGACACTCTTTGTAATTCATTTACCACATCCAGAGTGAAACTTTGCAGTTTAGAAACAAAACATTGTCTCCCCTCGGTCTCAGTATTTTATTCACCATTTTCTCATGCTGTATCCTGATTTCAGCCCCTTGTCAGAACAGGGGTTTGCATCTGGGTTTAACACATGCACTGCTCATGCCTCAGTATTTGCAGTGTTACACCTCAGCATCTGCTGGGATGGCCCCGGACACCTGAGGAGAGGGAGACTCAGCCCTGCTCTGATGAGACCCCACCTGCAGAGCTGTGTCCAGCTCTGGGACCCCAGCATGAGCAGCACATGGACCTGCTGGAGTCCAGAGGAAGCTACAAAGATGCTCTGAGGGATGGAGCATCTCTTCTGGAGACAGGCTGAGAGGGCTGCAGGTGTTCAGCCTGGAGAAGAGAAGGCTCAAGGGACAGCTTAGAGCCCCTTCCAGTACCTGAAGGGGCTCCAAGAGACCTGGAGAGGGACATTTGATGGGGCATGGAGTGACAGGATGAGCTTCAAACTGGCAGAGGGTAGGACTAGATAGGGTATTAGAAAGAGATCCTTCCCTGTGAGGGTGGTGAGGCCCTGGCACAGGTTGTCCTGACAAGCTGTGCCTGCCCCATCCCTGGAAGTGTCCAAGGCCAGGCTGGACAGGGCTCTGAGCAAGCTGGTCTGGTGGAAGGTGTCTGTGCCCACGGCAGCGGGATGGACTGCATGATCTTTAGGGTCCCTTCCCACCCAAAACATTCTAGAATTCTATGATTCTCTGCCATGCTCCCTCAGCCTCCTGGGACCCAGAGAAACCCCCAGGAGACAAGTTGTTCCTTTTGCTGTGTAAAGCAGAGCCCAGATGCCCAAGCACACGAGCTCTGGCTGTCGGGGCGTCATGGGAGAAGGAGCAGAGCTGCAACGTGAGGCTGGAAATTACACAGCCAACAGAGCTGCTCTAATGAGAGAATGAACCAGACATCATATGGTGTTGATTTAGTGCTCGAGTATGAAGAATAGAGGAAAGGGAGGAAAATAATGCCAAACCAACCTCAGCCCCCAGGAGTTTATGGAGGCGCTTTGTGCAAACACGCTGCTTCTACCCCGAGGAGCAAACACTGCTGCTCCCTGTGCCTGTTCTGGGCTGCAATTAATCTGGTTCTGGCAAATCAGAAACAAAGCCCCCAAATCTATTAAGAGCCACCTCTTGTGTCATCTTGAACATCTGAGCAGCTCAAGCTGCTTTGTAAGAGGCTGGTGAGGGTGAAGGCAATGAAAGCACCGTTCAGCGTGACGCCGTTCAGCTCTTCCCACAAGAGCTGTAATGATGCTTTTGTCATTTGAGGCACCTGATCAGCTTCCAGCAGTGTGGGCCAGCATCTCCCTCAGAAACTTTTGAAATCTTTATGCTTTTTTCTAAAAATATTGTGTTTGGGATCTGGTGAGAGCTGGTCTTGCTGGGGGATGCAACAGACTGTGACTACCTTTCACCTCCTATGGCTGCAAAACCTAAACATCCTTTGAAAGGAGTCCCAGGGCTGATGTCTAAAGATAAAAATGAAGCATACTTTGTTTGTTTCAGGAACCTGAGTGTCACCTGTTAGCAAAGCAAGTGCACCTCACAGCCAGGCTCCAGGCTGTTAAACTGAGTAGGTTTCCTGAGCAGTGCAACCCCAAATCTTTCCAATACCAGGGTGGATCTGCCCTACCCAAGACTGTGACTGTAAGGAGCTGCAAAAGGCTCTGGGTTTTAATCAAACATTCAGTTTACGCAAAATTATTTTTTGAAATCCACTCTATTAAAACTTTGACAGAATACAAGTCTCCCTTGGAATGCTCTGTGACCAAGGGTGTCCTGCTGCCCAGTCAGCCAGCTTGGGGAAAACACAGGAGTTCAGCTGAGGCCATCCTGTAAATGGAAGCTGATTTAGAAATCTGAGCCATCTGCAGCATGTGGAGTTTGCATCACCCACACCGAGTCCCCTCAGTGAAGGCAGAGACAGACCTGTGTTTGGGGAAGACATAATTAGAAGAGATCCCAGATCATTAACTTCATTACTGCAGCTGTGATTAATAGCAGCAGCAGTGTGGAACATCACCAGGGAGAATGGATGTGGGATCCCAGCTCGCTGGTGATTTCCCAACTCCATGATCTGCCCTCAGTGGCTGCCAAAGGAATTGAAGTTAATTTCCAGCCACAGAGCCCCATGGCTTGGTCCCAGGGTTGGGAGTCAGTGGAGAGGTGCTGGGGACATGGCAGCTTTGGGTCTGGAGCTGTTGTGGCTGTGGGCACCACAAGCCTGTCCCACACCATCACCTGTGCCCTCCTGCTATCATAAAACCCCCTTGATTTGCCCCGTGGATGCACATTGTGATGCTTGGTTAGAAGATGTTCCATCTAACATATAATACTCCAGAAATGTCACAGTAATCTGCTGGGGATTTTTAAAACTTCCTTCCCTGGCTGTCTGTGGCTGTCACACACTGACCTCACCTCCTGCCATTCCAGCCACCATCAGCTGCTCCCGCTCCCCCTCCCCAGCTCACACAGCTGAGTGTACATCCAGAGGGGGGTTCTTCTTCAATAACTAAACAAACAAGCCAGCAGCAAGTGCTGCTGAGCATCAGAAGCAGCCGGGGAGGCCGGGGGAGCTGCTCCTGCTGCAGCCGGGGGAGGCGAGCGCCGGGGCTCAGGCAGAGCCGGCTCCTCCTGCGAGATGCTGAAGGTGGCAGCATGCACCGGCAAAAGCGACCCGGCTTGCAGGGAACCTACTCCTGCACAAAAACATCCCGACTGCAAAATTTGTCCTGCTACAGGCCAGCAGCAAAAATAAATAAAGCCCAATTCCAGCTGTAAATCCAGAGAACAGCCACGTGTGTGCAGGTGTGTGTGTCTGTGGGGCAGAGCAGGGTTGGTGCAGCCCACTGGAGATGTTTCACCTGGTTTTCTCCAGGAGCAGGGATGGGGGAAAGCAAAGCCATCCCAGGCACAGCAAGTGCCACAGGCTGGGCGGGTTCTGTGCTTGGCACACGGGGCTGCAGCAGCAGCAGGTCAGTGATTTTCAGGTGATTTTCCCTAAGGAGAGCCTCTCTCGCAATGCACAGTGCTGACTCCTTATGGCTCTCACAGGCAAGGATGCTTCCTCATCCCTGAGGATGCAAAACCGTGAGGATGCAAAATCTGGATTCTGTAAAACCAGATTTGGTTACGTGGGTAGGGAGAGCCATGACCCAACAGGAGCTGATGGACAGAAAGGCTCTTAGTTCCCAAAAGTTCCATTAGAGCTGTTATTCACTGCTCCCCCTGGATTAACACCTTCCACCCCTCTGGGGGCCAGCACACCCCAGGCAGTGGCCAAGCACAGGGACAGCCCTGGCATCTCTGCCTCTCTGTGCTCCCTTACCAAAAATAAGGATGGCTTCACCATTTTGGCTTGTTTATCCATCTGCCTGTGAGCTGGGTGGAGGGCAGGTTCCTGGGAAGGCACTGCTCCTCCATGGGCTCTGCAGCCCCCCTTGACTTCCCAGGGCTCTGCTGCTGTCAGCATCCCTGGTACTTCACCAGGAGGACCAGGAGTAGACCCAAGTGCAGCTCCACACTCACCCCAAATTCATCCATTTCATCTGTAAAAGGGACTTCACTTCCCAGCCTGGCCCTCCATCCAGAAATGCTCCTTCCACCTGCTCTCCCTACTGCAGGGTGTTGGAACAAGATGAGCTTTAAGGTCCCCTCTGGCCCAAACCATTCCAGGATTCTGTCATTCCCTCACTGCCAGGGCAGGCATAGGGCATTTATTTGGTGCTATAATCACCTCAGTGATTGTGTGGCACACGATAAGAGAGAAAGGGAGGAAGCTGGACTACAGAAACTGGAAGCAAAGCCTTGATTTCCTGCAAGGGGATGGAACTCTGGATGGAAGCAGGGGCCTGGCCAGGGAAGGAACCTGGGGAGACCAGAGCATCCCCTCAGCACCCGGGGGTTCACAGCAAACAGGGCAAAGAGGGAAAGAAAAGCAATGCATCTGGTAATTTCCCCAACATTGGCTGAGAATGAAGCCATCCTCCTAATTAATTGCAATTGTTTTTTGACAAAGCAGGAGGGAGGGAGGGAGAGCTGCCTCTGCTCACTGGAGTGGGAAGCAAGAGCCTCTGGATGGAAATTTGGTTGCTGAAGGAGCTGCAGCTGTGGCTCAGGTGCCACCATGCCCCGGGGAAGGATCTGAGCCCGTTGGGAGGCAGAAGGAGCTGGCTGGCACCTCTCACCTCGCCGGATGCCATGGCCAGGAGATGCCCAGCTCATTGTTCCCTGGATCCGGCCAGGCCCGCAGGAAATCCTGGAGCTGCTGCTGCACCCAGCACCTGCAGAGGTGGTGGGGAGGAGCACTGGGACAGTGAGGACCCGCCAGCAGTGGGACACTTAGTTTTATTTCATCTTTTCTCCGTGAAAAATCACATACGGACGATGCTGTGGTTGTGAGTATCATAGTAATTCAGAGTGAAGCAGGAAAACTGCTTCAATTCGGTCTCCTCTGTTGGGAAGTTAAACCCCAGGGGGTTACAGTGACCTGTAACCCTAAGTGGGTGTAGGGTGAAGGGGTTGGCTGGAAAAACTGCAGCCAGCCAGCAGCCGGGGGAGGGAGGGAAGTTTCCCAAGGTCTGATAAGCCCTGGGGACACGATGCTCAGCCCTATCTGCCTGACCGGGTCTGGCTGGCGCCTGCTGTACCCCAGCAAGGCCACCCTGCCGGGGCCATGGCCCCCAGGCCCCTGCAGGGATTTCTTCAGCACCCCTGGGTGCTCGGCAGCACCAGCAGCCTGGGGCTGGAGGGGACCCGACCTCGCCACGAGTGCCCTGGCTTCTCGCCACTCTCCCAGCATCGAGAGCTAAAAATAACTCAGAGGCAGCAAAGAGAACGCAGTGAGCACTCCAGCCTTCACAGCTCTGCTTCACAGCGCTGGGGCACTTTGGCAGACAGGGCTGACAGGGCTGACGTGGCCACGCTGCTGTCCCAAGGGCCCTGGAAGAGATCCACCTTCCCCCATCCACCCTGCAATCAGGGAGAGCCCTCGGAGGGGCCAGAATGATTCCTCCCATCTGCTTTCCCAGCAGTGGGACACTGTGGGCAGGGACGGAGCTGTCCTGCCACCAACCCACCCAGTGGCCTTGGCCACATCCCTGCAAATCCTCTGCCACACAAGCCAGGGAACCTTGGCTCACGCTGGCAGGTGAGGATCCCTGCAAGTGCTGCCCTTCTACCTGCCTGGCTTCCTTTGGGGCTTTTTTATGGGTTTGGGTTTTTTATCAAGGTGCAGGAAGCAGTGGGAGGGGGAGCACAGGGAATCCATGCTCGTGCCTTCATGCCAGCACCCACAATCTGGGAGCACAGCTCATGCCTGCCCGCAGCCCCCGCTCCGGGAGGTGTCACAGCTCTGCTGACACGTGGGATAACATTCCTTGGGTTTGCCTCTGCCTCTAACAGTAGCTGGTTGAAACTGCTGAGGCATCTCAAATACTTAAAATGTGAAAGAAATATGAAATATGCTTTTAAAAAAAATTTCTATCTGGGTGATTATTTGGCTTCTCATGTATTATATTTGCACCCCAAATATATGCACTGGGGAGTTTATGGGAGAGCAACAAGGATGGGTTTCTCCAAACCACGAGCCGAGAAAAAACATCAGGAAAGAAGTTTTTTTGGAGTAAATGGAGATATAAAAAGTTCAGTAGAGACTGGTATGAGAAAAGGGTGACTGAATTGGGTAAAATGTTTAATTTCAGATCCTGAATTGCTTCTTTAAACTGCACTGGGGTACATTTGGTGAGGAAATGTCAGCACAAAAAGTGTAAAATCCTTCTGAGACAACCAGTGTGAAAGCGTCTGACTTGAGACAGAAATTTTGTTGTTTTTTTTTTTTTCCCGCTCCTAAAAACATGTGATAAACAAAACAGGAATCCATGGAGTGATTGACTTGACATGACTCTGCTTATTTCTACGTGAGAAAAACCAGGAGCTGAGTGATGCTGTGACTCAGTAACGCTGCCCGGTACCGGAGCAGCTCCTGGGCCACTTGTCACCAGCTCACCCAGCTCTGGGCATCTCCAGCAGCCCTGGCACAGGGGGCAGCTCCCCTGGGATGTGTGTGCTGCCTCTCCTGCAGTGTGGCACCAGCCGTGGTGCTGCGGGAGCAGGGATAATGCCGGGCTCTTAAGGGATGAAGCGCCTTGGGCAGGGAGCTGCTCCCGGCCGCCGGAGCGATTCCTCGTCAGCATCTGTCAGGGAAGATTAATGCCTAAGTAGGTTGTGGGCTGGCTTCCAGCAGCATTTTTAATAATCAGATGCTGTGCACTGTTCGAGCAACCCGCGGAAATGAAGTTGTCTCATTACCAAAAAGAAATAAATATGTTGATATGAAGTAGCTCGTTTGCTGGGGATGTTCAAGCTGGTGACAGCCCCAGTTCACTCCTGGGGGGCTGACACTCCCCAGACCCTCCCTGGGCTGCAGCAATGTGTGTGCTGGCCCAAGGGCATGAGGAGGGATGGGTAACCAGCACAGCTCCTGAAAAATATGTAAATAAGGCCCCAGGCTAGCACTTGCAAGGTCTTGGAGATTAAAAAAAGAGCCCCAAGGAAAAAATTCCTGGCCCTAGGAAAGAGGTCTGGCTGGGTATGGGTTTGTGTCTGGGAGCCCACGTGCTTGGGTCATGCCTCAGAGCATGGCCATGGCTGTGGCAGCACCACCATGGTCCTTGAGTGTCTCCTTGAGCCTCATCAGCAACGTCACCAATTGGCAGTGTTTGGCACATGGTGGAAAATGGCTCCTTTTCATCTGATGGCACTCAACACCAGACTGCTTCCTGATGTTGCCATAAAATCCTTGTTGCTCTGGAGTTTGCACTTCATTTTCCACTACCTGCAGAGACAAGAAGCCGGTTTTGGAGGAAATGACGGGTATTTTAACATGCAGTCCACTCACAGATCATCAATCCTCGTCCTGCAGGGTGCTGTACTGCTGGCAGTGCCGGTCAGGGAGCAGACAGCAGCACCATGTGCTGGGGACCTGGGGACCAAGGGGCCTGGACATGTCCTGAGGCTGCACCGGGGCTGGAGACCCTGAGCAGCTGCCCAACCATCCTCACCCTCCTGGAGTCTCACTTGGCACCAGCCCAGCATTAAACGGGAGCTTAACCACCCGGAGAGGCAGGGCAGGATATTAATGGAGGCAAAGCGGAACCACGGCTCACGGGTCCCAAAATAGGCTGCTGAGACAAGGGGATGCCCAAAGGGGCTGCTCTGTCAGGGAGCTCCCCAAAAGGCTGGCAAGAGCAGCACCAGCATGTCTGGAGCTGTGATGTGTTGGGAGCACCCACGGGCACAGGGCAGCGTTGGGCCCCATCCCTGTCCTGGGGCAGTGGCAGCCACCAAGCCTTTCACTGCCGCAGTGAAAACACATTTCTCCTCCCTGGCATTACACAAAGGCTCTGCGGGTGCCCCAGGCTGACCCCCATAAGAGGATTACCAGGCTATTAGTGGATTGGGACAGTGGGGAGGATGTTTGGAAAAATTTGCTCTCCTACCCCTCAGAAAGGAATGTTCACAGAGTCGTGGGCGATCCCGAGGCTCCTCATCTCTGTCCCCATCCTTCTCTGCCAAAGGCCACCTGCAGAGATGGGAACAACAGCAGGGCAAAGTCCTCTGGTCTGGCACTCAGAGCCCTCCATGGGCTCACAGAGATGAGTTGCTGGGGCTGGATTTTGCACTGGGCAAGCCCAAGCCCCCACATGCCTGTCTTCTGGCCAGTGCTGGCCACCACCATGGGACGTTGCCAACTCACTGGAAAGCTCCTTCCCCTGGAGCTGGAGAGATCCTAAAGGCTTACATTTATTTAACCTGAAAACGTAGCGGGGTGGAAAGAAATCTGGGAGTGGTATCGACAGCGAAATCCCATTATTGGCCATGAAATATGCATGTGCTGTAACTGTGTGGGAAGGGCAGGGGTGGTGTCCCTGCAGCCTCTGCCACAGGCCCTGGACACACACCTCACCCCTGGGGCAGCACCAACCCCATTTGGGGTGCCAGGATACAGAAGGAATCCCTGCTCGTGCTCCTGGGGAGCAGCCCCCTGCCAACACGTCCTGCTGTGGTGCTGGTCAGGCTGGCAGAGCCGAGGGTGCCTTCATGCACTGCACAGGGTTTGCATTCAAGGCACGTGTTGAAGCCGCTCTGCGCCGCGCTCACCGCGTGCAATGCCCCTCACAGTTCTTCCCCCGTGCAAATCCCACCCAGACCCTTAAATCCCTGCATTGACTTGATATTTGGCATCATCTGGGGATATTTTCACACCAGTTCCAGAGGGAAAATTCCAGGTTAATTTATTTTGGCTCGGTGTCGTTCCTGCCACTGGCTCCCATTGCTTTCTGCCACTCTAAGGAAGCAAAACTGGAGCTGTGAAGCTGAAGAACCTGATGAAAATTTCTTGCTGGTGATAAGCCCTTGAGAAGGGTAGGCCTGACCGAATTATGGCTCCAATTATTTGTCTGTTGTTGGAGCTGGAGGGGGCTCCAAGGGAGCGAGACCTTGGCTGTGAGACCGCAGACAAGGGGCATGTACCCCCTCACGCAGCCACCTCCTGCCCCAGGCGTGGGTGCTGTGAGGTTTGAGAGGTGCTGTGAGGTTTGAGAGGTGCTGGTGGCCGTGTGCCCTGCTGGGCAATGCTGCTGCCTGTTCTGGTGGCATGGTGGCATTTATCACCCCTCTTGTCACCAAGCTTGCCCCAGCTCCAGGCTCGGGTGCCTCTCCATTCCTCTCAGCCCAGAGGGATGGGGGTGTCCTGAGTGCAGTGAGACCCTGTGCTGTCAGAGCATCCTTTGGCATCAGTGTGACCCAGGAAACAAGCCCAAAGAGGGGATGTTTCACCCCAAAATCATCTCCTTCATCTCAGCACATCCTGAGAGCTGCTCCACATGCACACTCACGTGTTTAATCAGCACCCAGCTAATTACCTCCAGCAATAAGGAAACCCTGTGTTTGTAGTGAGTATCTGCTTTAAATGATGTTTTACACAACATAAAAGGATTATTTTATAATTAGCTGTCTTCTAAACCCTGGCCTATTGAAGCTAGGATATTAAACCATACACCATTCTCTGCTTTTTAAATATCATCTGGAAGTTGATTAGTTTTGCATAACTAAAGAGGAACCCATTGAAATATTTAATCATCATGAGACCTTTCTCATAGAAATGTTAACATTTGATTTTTAAAATTTTTTTCCCCGGTAATTACTCTAGCTTTGCTTACACCAAAAAAAAAGATTGTTGAAGCAATTTCCCCACAACGAAAGGATCAAAATAGTGCTGTGCTTAACACCTGGAGCATCCTTCTGTGCTTGCTGCCTGGCACAGCTCCAGGCAGGAGCCTGTGCTGCTGCTGCTGCAAGCCAGCCACCACCCTTAGGACAGGGGGAGACTTTCCTTTCATCTCCCAAGGGGATGATCCTGGCTCCTGCAGGAGCAGGTGGGAGCAGAGCAGCTGGGATCAGGCAGTATGCCCCAGGGGATGGATGATTTTACACAGGCTGAGGAGAGATTTTAGGACAGGCAGAGCTGACCTGCAAACCATGAGAGCTCAGAGCCCTGGGGCAGGGACCAGAGGGTTGGGGCATCACTCTTGGACACACAGAACAGCCTGGGGCTGTGGGACACCCCTGCTCAAAAAAAGGGACAGTGGGAGCTTCTGGAATGTTAAGTGGCTTTGGAGGGGGGAAGTTTAGTGCCTTTAAACCCACAGAGAATGGGCATGAATGGCTCATCACATGCTCAGAGAGAGGTGGGTGCCAAACTGCATCCTCCCCGTGGTGGGATGGGAGCAGGGGATGAAAGCCAGACATCCTCACCCCTTCTGTCCCAAACATAAAGCCTGAGCCAGGGGGTCCAGGGGAGGATCTGTCCTACACCAGGGTCTGACTCCAGTGTGGGAGCAGCCACTTCTGCTCAGCTTGACTGGCCACATCCCCAGCAATGCTGGGAATAAACCAGCTGGATTTAGACACACTTTAAATTCATCTCCTGCTCCATGCCAGTCACTGGAAATGATACATTTGTTGTGAAATGAAGCCAAGAGAGTAGTACTGAGAGCTTTTTTTTTAAACGCGCCTTAAATAACAAGAACATTTATTTTATAGGCGATAAAATTCTTACACATTTCGGTCAAATAATGAGGATAATGTTTCTGGCTTCAGGAAAACACTCCTAACATCAGCAAAGGGGAAATGCACATTTCAATTTATAATTTCAAGTTACAAATTTGCATGCAAATGTATATTTAGACATTTGAAAGAGCTAAATCATACATTTTTGGCAGGCTTTTACTTGCAAAAGAAATTTCCAGCATGGATATAGCTTTGTACTAAATTCTATTATGTTGCTTAGAAGAAAAATATAAAAGATACGGAAAAGCAAAAGAGCTGTGCAAAATGCAGCCGGGTGTTTTTCCTGAGACATGTCCTAATCCTGCAGCTGCACCAGTCAGACCTGGGAGTGTTCCCTGCCAGAAAAGTGGTCCCAAGTTGATTTGTGGATTGCCTTTTGCAGGCTGTGCATGTTGCATTTGTCCCTTGATTTGAGGGCAATTTATTGTACTTTCAGGCAGTTTAGGGGACAGAGTGGTGCTGGTGAATGTGGTGGTTCTGGGGACCATGGGGAGATAGATTCTTCTCCTCTCCCTGGCCAGTGAGAGATGGGGTTTTGTGTGAATGCCACACTGAAAAGCCCTGAAATACTTTGGGCTTTGTAATATTCCCTTCTAAGCAATATTGGAAGAATTTTCCTAGTGTTTGACCTAAAAGACCCAAAAAACATTTTTCCTTGTCAGAGATTTATTTATTTTCCTGGTGGAAAGCATTGGCAGCATGATCCAAACCCACAAAGCCTAAAGCTTCAATTTTCAGCCAAAAGCTACCTTAACCAGTAATGACACATATTCCTACCCCACCACTGGGAGGAAAACTTTCCTCCAAGCAGTGGCTCACTTTAAAATAACTTCAAAGCCTTTTAAATTACTTCCCTCCTTGTTTAAGTACATAATTGTTTCTACTTGCAGTGATCTCCTCTGAGATGTTCATGGCTGGTTTTGAATAACTGGTATTGAATAACTTCAGCATGAGGAGGATCATCCACTGGTTGTGGAGAGCTGCTCCATTCACCATCATCATTTTGCTGATATTTGTGGCTTGACATCAGCACCCAGCACCCACAGGACTGGGAGGGCACTGGCAGGAGTCTCCCCACACTCACAAATGCCATTTGTTTTAAGGATTTGGGTTGCAAAAGGAGGGCTGTGGGTCTGGGAACCCTTCACAGTGGGGTTTTCCCCCAAGCCCTTTCTGTCCCTGGCCATGCCATGGACATTCTGGCTCTGTCCTCCTGCCTGGATTCTTCCTTGCTCTGGGGATGGAGAGTTTCTGTGGCTCAGGGCAGTGTTTGAAGGATCCCCCCAAAAGGAAAAATAAAAAGGAATTAGAAGTGTTGCTAGGGAACCAAACGTGATTGCTCAACTCCTTTTTTCCCTAAAGAAGTCCAAAAGAAATCCCTGAATTTCACATCATGTGCAAAGAGGAGCTTGGCTGGTGGCTCTCAAGGCTCTGTGCTGGCTCGTTGGGGATGTTGGGATTTGGCAGAGCCACCCACCACGTGGACAGTGATGAAGGGTGGAGAAGGTGATGCAGGATGGGAAGGACAATGACAGAGAAAGGAGAAGGAGAAGATGGAGAAAGGGAAGGATTTTGATGAGAGATGGAAAAGGCAGTGATGAAGAGAGAGCAAATTTGTTGAAGAGAGACCAAGGGCCGTGGTTGGGGCTCTCACCTGACCCAGAAGGAAGTTGGGTAAGCTTTAACACAGTCTCACACCAGCAGACATTATTTATGAGTCTCCTGCATTCCCGTGTCATTAGGCCTGAAAAAGGCATAAAATATAAATGATGGTAACGAGAATCAAAGGGCTGAGAACCCTCCTGGCTACCAGGGAGGGAACTGCTGCCTTCTCCTGACTGGTGACTGCCCAAATTTCACCCAAACCTCCTGGGACTGCTGCCAGGGCCAGGAGCTCTGTGTGCCCCCACTGCAGCCCCCTGGCCCAGGCTTTGCTGGACTGCCCAGCACAGATCCCCCATCCACTGCAGGTTCCTCTTCCTCACACCCTTCCTCATGGAGCTCCAACACAAATCCTGGTGCATGGCACGCGTGATTTCAGAGCCCTGAAATGACTCTTAACCCACATTGTCTTCTAGCTCAGGACACAACTGGCTTCTGTTACTAAACATAACTCTGAATTTTCCTATTATTTTTTTTCTGAAAATATTTCAAATATTTTTCAGAGCAGAGATCCAGAGATGCTATTTTCATCTCCCCAGGGGGCTGAGGAGCTCGCTCGTTTTCCACCCACCAAAACAGCCATGATATTACATGGATATTTCATTTTTTACAGGTTGCTTTCCACCAGGATCCACAAGCAGCCAGGAAAGGAAGCTCCCTTGTGCTGCCCTGTGCCTGGGCTAACACATTTCAGACCTTACAAAGAGGCTGGTGCACTGCTTTTTTCCTTCTTCCCAGCAAAGCATTTGATTTTCTAAAACTTCCTATTTCTTTAGCACTGCCAGTTGCTGAGCTGATGGGCTCATCTTTCCCAGGGACACTGAAGGGAGTGTAAAACACACAGCCAGGATAACAGGATTGTTGCTGGCACTGCAAAATGCCACCTGGATCCCTCTGCGTGCAAAGTCAGACGAGGATTACAGTATTTCCCAGATTAAGCCATTTTAAAGAATTCAACAGCATAGGGGATGCTGGCAGCAGCCGCTGCTGAGATTCAGCTCCCCATCACCCACCACTACCAGGAAAAGCAGAAAATTTGGGTGCTCTGCAGAAATGCAAAGATATTTATTCGTGATCCCCGTGGGGTTAATGGTCTCAGAGACACACGGAAGGCTTCAGCTCCAGGAAAAGGAGGAAGGCAGAGGAAGAGGATGGGTATGAAAGCAGGAAGCTGGTCTGGTTGATTTTGGGAGGAGAGCCCTGAGCACTGCTCCTCCCCCCCACCCTTGCACTGTCAGGGATGGGAAGGATGCTCTTTGCTGCCAAAGCAGAGTGACAGTGCACAGAGCCCAGCTCCCAGACACGGCACGAGCAGACATTTCCCACCAGTTGCTGCTCGTCCTTCAGCAAGTTTTAACAGTTTAGGGGCCAAATCACACCCCTTCAAACTGGAGGACTTTAATGGGTTTTCAAACAAAAAATCCCTCTGCCCTGGGACCTCTCAAGCAGAGTCAGGGGCTACAGACAGCTACTGTCTTTCACATTTCTCTGGCATTCAGGGCTCAGCTCATTTGTCCACAGTAAAAGCCATTTTGTTGGAGAGGTGCCTTATCACAGCTGAGCCCCATCGAGTGGATGCTCAGAGGGGAATCTGACATCTGGCTAAGGCCCAAGGACTCTAAAGAAGATTTTATTCTAAAACTCCACATAATCCTGTGATAACATAACCTGAACTTGTTCTCTGAGTCACCCTTTTGCTACCAAATCAACCCAAACTTCAGTAATGACCTTTGAGCCCCCTCGACCAGCTCAGTGCTGGGAAAACAAGGGAATGTTTGTACATACCCAGAGCTGCAATTTAATCCTGCCTGCCTGGGGGAAGAGTGCAAGGGACTGGCTTTTCTCGGGAAAATATAAACCAGTTCCTTCTTCCTTTGGCATTCCTTTTCTAAATTAGAAATTGGACAAGCTCAGCATGTGGGGAGGACAGTGCTGGGGAGGATCCTGTGCCAGATCCCAGACCTGACATAGTGGCATCCCTCAGGCCTCTCCACCCACCTTCAAACCACTGTGGATTGCCTCAGAACCAGACCTGAGCTGCCCCACATCTCAGCCTCTGCCCCAAAATTCGTGGTCTGTGATGATGCCTTTGGCATCAGCAGTGTGGAGGACCCAGATTCCTCTGAGCTATGCCAGCTCTTCCTCCCCTTCTGCTGTTACAGCCACTTTGCTTGATGTTTCCAGCCCTTCTTCAGTCCCAGTGCCCATCAGACCCAGCCTCCCTCCCTGCCAGGCACCTGCCCATGCCAGCGCTGGCTTAGCCCTGCCAGGGATTAGGATTACACACATTGTCAGGCAAAAACATGCCTGGGAAGAAAGCTCTTAGTGTTGTATTTTTTTTTTTTCCTAAGTAGGTAAATATCCCTGTTGAGTGAAATATGAATATCCATCTTCAGGCTCAGGATGGGATTTGGGGCTGTAAATCTCTCTTCGGGCCAGCTCGCTCTGTGAGGTTTAACCTGGGGTGACCCAGGCTGGAGCACATCCCTGTCCCAGGTGGGCACCAGGCAGAGGGACACAGCCACCCCACCCATCCCTCTGCCCATCCCAGAAAGCAGAAGGACTGAAGGGAAGGGAAAAGTGTTCTGTGACACCCAGGTGCTCAGCATCAACAACACACCAGGTCAGTAACTGTGCCAGGGGTTGTGTGGGCTGTTGGAGGGTAATTCATGGAAAGTGGGGAGAGTGGCTCTTGGGGGACCTTAAAGCAGCTTCCAGTACCTAAAGGGGCTCCAAGAGAGGTGGAAAGGGGCTGGACTGACAGGACAAGGACTGACAGGACAAGGGGGACAGCTTCAGACTGCCAGAGGGCAAGGTTAGATGGGATGTTAGAATTCAATCCTTCCTTGTGAGGGTGGTGAGGTACTGGCACAGTTTGCCCAGGGAAGCTGTGGATTCCCCATCCCTGTGAGTGTTCAGGTCTGGGTTGGGTGGGGCTTTGAGCAACCTGGTGCAGAAGGAAGGTTTGAAAGGTGTCCCTGCCCAGGGCAGGGGGTTGGAACAAAATGTTCTTTAGGGTCACTTCCAGCCCAACCCATTCTATTGTTCTGTGGTTCCATGGAACCATTCCTGTCAGGATGACTGGAAGGTCAGTAGCCAGTTCAAGTGTTATTCACAGGACGTTTAAATGTGCTGATTTGTCAGCATCCCTGTGGGAAAAACAAACAAAGAATGTTATGTAGAATAAATAATACAATAATGTAGAATAAATAATACAATAAAACAATAATAATGATGAATATACTGACACAGTCAAAGAGCAGGGAACAGCAAGGCTCTGCAGCCTCAGCAGGAGACTCCAACACGTCAGCCCCACTGGTTCTGTGGGCCCAACTATAACCCAGCATCAGGCACAAGTCTTCCCTGGAGCCAGCAAAAAGCAATAACCACCCAAATCCCAGCAGAGGTGTTGAAAGGGAGGTACATTCTCATGTCATAAAAATACTCTGCAAATAATTGCTTTTCTTCATTTGCTGACATTTAATGATAGGAAGCCAGAACAAAAATTCATTTCAGGGTGAGACAATGTGACACTGGGTTCTCAGTTTTTCCACTCAAGTGAAATGAAAAATCCCTGTAGGTGGAGCAAAACAATTCATTCCACACTCAGGACATTTTGTTTGGTTTTAATATTTAATTGAGGCAAGGTAATTTTGTGACCAAAGGTCAGTTCAAAGCCAACATTTGCAGTGCTTCACTTGGAAAATGGTGAAACAAAAGGCTTTGACACTTAATAAAGTCTTGTTGCTGGTTTTGCTGCCACTCTGTGCTAAAGCACCAGTGTGAGAATCCCCCACGCCAGCACTGCCTCTTCCTGCTCTCAAGGATGGCAGGAGAGGCCAAGGCAGCTCCCACTGGAGGTGCCAGCATTGCCTGGATCCAGCTCTCATGCAGAAGCAGGTTTGCATAATATAAAGCCCCCAAAATGCAGCTTTCATCCCCAAAGCCCAGTTGCTGGCACCTGAGCCCTTTAGTAGCATCCATGGGAGAGTTAACTGCAAACTAGAGGGGAAAATAATTGTAACCCCTATTTTCAATGTAGCCCCCAAAATACCTTCCTCAGTGACTTCTGTATTTTAATTTGGCAGGCTGATGATGTGAAGAACATCTCCCCTCACACCATGCTGGCTATTCCCTGCCTCTGCCTCTTGCCCTGCCTGCTGGAACCAGAGGTGCCCCTTCCCAGTTCAGAGCAGACCATGATGCTTTATGGCTCTTGTTTTGAACCTATTCTTATTTAAACCCAAAGCTTTCCCCCCAGCAGGTTTCTGTTCTGAACTGAGCTCTCAAGCTGAGTGTGCCTGGTGAGGGACCAAGCCAGACCACAACCATGGCAGAGGGCAGTGTGTGAGGGCAGTGTCCCTGGCTGGCTCTGAGGCTTGTTGGGATGCTCCAGAGCTCCCTGCAGCACCCAGCCCTTCCGTGGTGTCCAGCTGCCTGCGCCGTGTCCGTCCTCCCTCTGCCTGACACAGTCTCCTTTCCATCATATATCCAGTTGCCTAAAGTACCCACTCACCGGAAAAAAGATGACATTTTAGAGGTAATTAATATCCAGGGAATATATATCTCTGCTTCCTATGCTTGTACATTTGTAATCCGAGTCTCTCCACTCACTCTCCTCCCTCCTCTGCAGTGCCCTCTGGGGAGAGCTGAGCTGGGGGATGTCGGGGTGCCTTCCCCCTCTGAGCCCAGCCCTGGGCTCAGACCCCAGGGACCCTCCTGGGTCCATCTTTGCTGGGAAAGGACTGACCTCCAAATCAGCTGAAGACCATGGGCAGCAGAGCTGCCTTTCACCTCCCTCTGGCTCGGTTTTCCTTGGGGATCTGTGCCCTTGCTTTAAATCTGAAAGGCATTGCAAGGGCTGGGCCAGGATTGGCTGAGAAACCCCAAAATGGTTGAGAGATTGTGTTTCCATTTAATGAGCCACACAGTTCTGCTTTGCCTCCAAAGACAAAACCTGGTTCTGCTCTCGTCCACAAGCGATGCCAGGGAGATGCCCGGGCACCACGTGCCACTCACCCTCCCTTGAGCCAAGTGCATCTCCCACCCCCCAGTTCATTACTCCTCATCTGCTCCGAGCAGGGTGATGTTTTGGGCAGAGGGCTCATCTATCATCACCAGTGCCACGTGCTGTGCGTAGCCTGGACTGATTTTCCATCCTGAACTCAAAGAAACTCACCAGGCAGTGAAAAACTGGAGGTAGGACAGGCAGAGCCAGCACCATCTGCAATCACCTACATCCATGTCCTATCCCTCAACCCCCTCTCCTATCCAACTGTGAGACACCCAAGATTGTGTTTGCAGCTGGTGGAAACCTGGACATGGAAACTACAGTCCAGAAACAATGGTGTGCTGGGAGTCAGGCCAGCAAAGGCTGAGGTGGTCAAAACCCAAAACCCTGCCAGCATCCCCAGGTGGAGGGCAGGAGGAACACAGAAATTCTGCTGCTCATCTCCATTGAGCATGAGAGCGACACTGTGGTCAGTTTTCACAAAACAAGAAAGGCCCTTTCCAACAAAACCAACAATGGGCAACGGGGGCACTCAGCTGGTGCAGAGGGAAATGTGTGGAGGTGCTTCTGAAGGAGGAGGCAGAGCGTGGAGATGAGCTCTGCTCTGCAGCTGAGTGCGTTGCCAAGCTGGGTGCAGTTATTGGGGCTGGCACAGGATGAGGAGATCCCAGGAAAGGCAGCAGTGCTGAGCAAAGCAGCCGGACCCGGACACGGCTCCATCCCACACAGCCCGGCCAGCCCAGGGAGCGTGACCCTGCTGCTCCCATCACTCACTGCTGGAAGTGCTGCCTCTGCACCCACAGGTAATTTAACACTGGCACAGCCCCTCTACTCCCCGTTACAACCTTGAAGAGCATCCTCAGCTGGCGCCCTCCTTCCTTGCAGATGCTGGCAGGTGCTGGAGCTGGAACCATTCCCTGCAGGCAGGTTTTCCACTGGGAATCAGCAGTCCTGGGCATTAGGAGGATCAAGTTCCAGGAAACAGAGCAAGGGGGGTGTACAGCCTGTGGGGCCAGGAGAAGCCTGGGTTTGGAAGGAAGAGTGGGAAAGCAGAAAGATTCCTGGTCTGCAGGTCACAATACCTGGGTCCTCCTCCTTGTGGTTTGCTTTCTGGCTTTAGGATGTGATTGCTGTGCAACTGTGTGCTGCTCTCTGGCTATCCAGGACAGCCATAGGCTCAGCTCAGCTGACTCACAGCGCCTCAAAGTCAGATTTTGACTCCCAAGCCCTATGGTCCCTTGTAAAGTGTGCAGCCAGAAGGGAGCCCCAGGCAACAAAAGGTACATCAGGCACCCTAGCACACCTCTGCATTTGGATGAGATGATTCACACTGCTTTCCTCCTGGGATGATAAAATAAGCCCAGAGTGACTCATCCCAGCTGTGGCCCCAGCTTTCAGCTGTGGGCATGGAGGGCCAGGGTCCCTTTGGGCCAAATCCCGCTTTCCTCTCTCCTGCACCAATCCAAGCCGCCTTCCACGAGAGCTGCTCGGCCACAACACCTCACAGCAGAAATGAGACAGCAGAAATCCCCAAGCCCTGCTTGGGGCACAGCAGTGCATTGACTGCTACATCTCCTGGACCACTCTGTCATGGGCAGCTCAAAATCAGGGGTTGGGACAATGCATCTCCCAGAGGAGGATGTCCCACTGCACTGGGGCTGATGGAAACATCCAGGACATGGTTTTTGCTGCCTGCTCCAGACAGGATGAATCTGGCAGTGTCTGACCTGGAGATGCTGCTCTCCATTGGCCATGCAGGGAAAACTGCAACGCAATTTAATGAAATATTAAAACCCAAGCAGAGGCAGCACAGCACCCAGAGCATCCCACGACCATGGCCCATGTGCTCCACAGGGGCTCATCCTAAAGCAGGTTCACATGTCCCCTGTGCCCTACAACCCCCACATGGCACCGAAGTGGGGACCAGAGGTCACCCTGCAGTCCACTCTGCATCACCGGTGGCTTTTCTGTGGAAGCACATCGTGTGCTGCGTTTCCATGGAAACCAGCACCGCGCACATGCCAGCGTGGCTGGGCAGCTCCCAACCCCGGGAGACGCTGCTGTCAATCTCTCTGGGTGTCTTTAGCTCCCTCCCTGGCTCTGGCATCACTCCTTGTGGTATTTCCTGGCCAGTGGTGGCAGGGAGGAGCAGTGGGGCAGGGAGAAACCTCTCTGCTCGGTACTGCAGAGGATGGTGGGGGCACACAGCTCGTGCCCTCAGCGTTCCTTGCTCTCTGCAGGCTGTGGTTGCAGGTGGCACATGAAAATGTCCAGCTCCTGGCCTGGGGCTATGCAGGAGATGCGTTCCTGGCAGAGGAATGAGATGCACACACAGGGAGTTTCCTTATTGTAGCTTGCTGCCACCGGGACTCAAATTTCTGGCAAATAATCACAGCCCTGCTGTTCTTGCCCCACCCTCTCTTCCCTATTGACATCTCAAGCACAGCTCCCTGCTGCTTGTCCCAGGCTGCTCTTTGACAGCACCACTGCAGAGTCTCAGCTGTGTGAGGGGGATGTGTGCTCCAGCAGCTCGGGGGAGCCTGTGCCAGCTCTCCTCCTTCGGGCTCTGCAGAAGGGATTGGATTCCTCCGTGGAGCCAGGCTGCTGGAGGAGCAAGGTGTGTCCCCATGGTGCCAGGCTTGTGGCAGTGTGCAGAGCTCTTTTGATTACTGTCCAGCTTCTTTCCTCCAGGATCTGTAAGCCTTTTAGGTCCCCAGTGCTATTAAACCCTTTATGAAACAGAAATTCTGACAGTTATGCAGTTTGTCAAAATAATCTTCCCTGTGTTTCAAGACACACTGCTCTGGCCACTGTCTTTCACATCTCCTCCACTATTCACAAATACCTGTGCAAATGCAGCATCTGTCCCCTTCCCTAGGCTAGGACACCTGCCAGACAAAAACTACCACTGAAAAGGGAATTACTGCCCTTGCCCCTTGCCAGCAGTGATGCAAACCCCACTCAGCTGTCAGGACATGCTGAGCCAGTTCCCACCAAGGGAGCAACAAGACAAGCACTCTACAGGTAAATACAGCCCCCCAAAGGGAGAAAAGATAACCACAGCCCACAGCCACGGGGCTGCAGTGATCCTTGGCAGTGATCTGTGGCAGAGTTAGCATCCATATCAATGTTGATAAGGACTTTTAAACCCTCTTGCAAATCACAGGACCACAGAATGGTTGGGGTTGGAAGGAACTTTAAAGCTCATCTCATTCCAATTCCCTTGCCACGGGCAGGAACAATTTCCCCTGGACCAGGCTGCCCAAAGCCTCTTCCAGCCTGGCCTTGCACACTTCCAGAGACAGGACAGCCACAGCTTCTCTGCCACATATCCTGTGGGTATTCCCTGGGTAGGAGTTGTGCATAGGGAAAACATCTGAATTCAAGAAAGGGCATGAAAAAGAAGGCCAGAATTCTTTCAAAAAGGCAATATGGTTTCCAGCTAGATTCAGCCTTGGAGCTGATTCCATCTTCAGCTGACATCACAAGGTGATGGTAGGGTTTGCAGAAAAGTATCACTTTTAGACAATGCTGAACACATTTACACCTGATACAAGGCAGATAATTTTTATTTGGTTTGTCAGTTTGTCTTGACTGGTGAAAGAATATGGAGACGCCTCTCATCCTGACACACAACATTTCATACCCTAGGTGTTCCCACATCACATCCTGACTGACAGACAGCATCACCTGGAACCTGTGAGGTCAGCAGGACTCGCCCAGTTTGGGCACTGCTGCCCCACAAACCCCAGCACCCCGCTGCTTAAGCAGGTGCTTATCCCTCAGCATGTGGCTAATACTATGGACTGGAATAAAACCTGGACAAGTCCTCTTCTTAAGCACACAGCCAAGTGCTAGTTTCCTCCAACAGGATCTTGAAAATACTCTGTTTACAAAGGCAAAAGTTGACTTTAAATTTTTTAAGGAAGCCTTGAACTTTACAAGCTCCTGAAATCCGGCCCTTCCGCGCTGCTTCACTGCTGTCTTTGCTTTCTGGCTGCATATGATGCAGCAATGATGCCACGTCCTTGTCCCCACAAACACTGAACCTTGTATTTATCGCCCGAAAATTGCTATGCGATGCAAATAACTCCATTTCCGGATGGATGGAGCACATTTTCAATGCACAGGGCAGAGGATTAGGAACAGCCTTCAACGTTCGCAACAGCTCTGCGCCAAGCGGGAATAAAAGTTTCGCACCAAATTAGAAACACGGCTCCCATTCCTGCCTGCAGATTTGTGGTCTGTGAATACAGCTAAAATGAATTAAAAAAAAAAAAAAAGCAACTTGGCAAGAACTCACTCCCTTTGAATGAATTTGCTTTGACCAACCGCACGAGGTTTCCACATTTGTAGCCTCGCCAAAATAATGCTCCGTGCGTGGTCAGGGAGGCCAAGTCCCTGGGGGCAGCAGGGGAGCCCCCAAGTAGCAGGAATGATGCAGCCCCTGGAGAAAAGGTGGATACTGGGATTTGCTGCTGTGTGCAAACTGCCTGGGCACGCTCAGCTGGCCGTGGCACTGGGACCACGCTGCACACCGGTGCTCTCTGGTGTTCCCTGCCTCTCCCTCGTGAGTCCATCCATATGTGTCAGCTCTTCTGGTTTATACATGGATGGCTGACTCCATTTCTGAAGCAGTGGGATGCTAATCTATAATCAATGCTCTGGAAACCCAATGCTCTGGGATCTTATCTTAATGCACTGATTGCAATATACTCCTGAGTGATTCCTCTATTTGAACAGCGCTAGTCAAAACACTTCACATCTTGAATTTCATTGGGTGGATATCACTAATGAACTTACTTCTGCATTTTGCATAGTTCAGAAATTGTCATCTGAAGGGTGAAGGGAACCAGAATGTCTTCCCTGCAACCTGCAGAGAGAGAGAAAAGGGAAGAGCTCTGCCAAATAAATGATTAATTACCCAGCCTTCTCCCAGCCTAGGTGCTTGTGTTAACATCTGAAGAAGCCATCACCTCATGTGACTTCTCCAATTGCTGGGTGAGAGCAGTCAGTGATGTCTTGCCAGAATGAGAAATGTTTTGGGGCTGGCACTATCCAGGCAAATTGTCCCCTCTTGCTAGGGACACCTTAGTGCCCCTGGTTTTGAGGGACGCAGCACCTGTCCTTAACCTTAAGTAAAAATCCCCCCTTCCATGAGATACCCTGAAAGCCAGAACCCCAATTTCATGCCAAGTTAAAGAGACAGGAAAGAGAAACAAATAAGCATTATGTCTCTCTGCAGGGTAAATATATATTTTATTGACACCAGCAAAATGCCAAAGTCTACTGATGGGCTACGTGTGTTGTTGAAAGAGTAATTATCCCATTGAGTTTCCAGCTCTTGATGACGCAGAGGATAAACAGAAGTTTCCTGTTTGGAGCTTCATAAACACCCTGAGCAGATAAACACTCATAAGCAAGGGGTTTGGGATGGGGAGGGGATGGGCAGCAATCCTCTTTTATGAGAAATGAGATTGGAAAATGGTAATCTCCTAAAAGGGCATGGCTGGTGGGCTGATAAACAGAGCTCCTGGTTATTACGGTGATGAGCTCCATAGAAAAAGTGTAATCCCAGCCCAACTGTTCAGGAGATCGCTCTTCCCCCCTCTCCCAAATCATCACATTAGGCTGATAGGAGAAAATAAATGAGATTTCTTTGTGCCAGGTTGTATAACGCCATTGAACAGAAGCATCCAGCTTTGCACTTTTATCTGGGGACATCAGTGACTTCCTGCCCTGGATCAGGGAGAAGAGCCTCAATCTCCCTGCATGCAGCTCATGTCTTCTGGTCCCTGCTTTCCCTGAGAGACTCCTCCACCCAGCAGCAGTGACCACAGCTCTCTCTTTTTCTGGGATCCATTTCCAGCCAGGAGCTGAGGCTGGGGCAGCTGCACGCTCAGGGCTGGGGCACTGCTTCCCTCCTGCCCCCACCAGCAGCACAGCCTCACCCAGAGGACCAACAGCCCTGCTCACTGCACTGTGCACAGGGAGAGGCAGCAGGGCAAGCACAAAACACAGCTCAAGGATGACAATCCACAGGTTATGGGGTGATTTTCCACTGTTCTTTTAGGACTGCAGGGGAAGGCTTTGCATCCTGGTGCATACAGAAACCCTCTCCTCACTGCCAAAACTGCAGGCTGGGGCCAAATTAAAGACAAAGGACAACATGCCATTTGATGTATTTTTGTTTTGTTTTAAAATGGTGGGGGGTGGGGTGGGGAAGGCCACGTAAAAGCTGTCAGCAGCATGACAGAGACAGGGTAATGACTACCCAGAAAGCCATAGGAGCATCACAGACCCACAGCAGCAGCCACATCAAAGAAATCTAAACAGTCCCAAGTTACATCAGCCAAGCAGCAAATCAAAGCAAAGGGACAAGCTCCCGGTTCTGGGAACATACTCACAGTTTTTCCTCCAACCCTTTGCAAACAAAGAGCTTTCTGCAGTTTGTTGGGAAGCTCGGAGGGTTTGTGCTCATGCAAGTGGAGTCAGAGGGGTGGCAAGCGAAGGGCAAACGCAGGCACTTCAGGGAAGTTAGTTTTTAGGAAATAGTTTTAAACGCAGAGAATAACAAACAGACCTCAAGCATTTGTGGCATTTTTTTTTTGTAATGTATTTTGCATGAAATGGAAAACTACAACAACAAGCAGTATATACAGTAACAATAAACAGTGCGAGGATACAACAAAAAGAGGATTATAATTTCAAATCGGTGTGCCCTGCATACGCAGTGCTTCCAGTGCTGGGGAGCAGAGCTGCCCTTATTTCTGCTGTCTGCAAGGCTGGGGATAAAAGATGTCAAACTACAGATAAAACTGAGTGTGCAAGGATAATGATAAGGTAAAAAGATGAAAAGAAGGTTTCATACAGCTAAACCCATGATTCACATTCACGCATCAGGCTCTAAAAATAATTCTAAAAATCACATTTGAAAAGAAAAATTACTTTTTCTTTTTTCCCCTGTACCCCACCTGAACAACTCTCCACTTTGGAGTTGGCTGTGGGCTGGATGTAGGCATTTAGGTTCCTCATTTACATCCAAGCAGCAGGAAGATGGGATGGTTTTGAGGTTCCCTGTGCCAGAACTGGCTCTGGCTGAGCTCGGGCTCCTGGCTGGGAGAGCATGATGCAAGGCCATCAGCTGCTCGGGGGGTAATCAAACACTCAGGAAGGTGGAAGGAGTGGGCAGGACTCACTCTGGACTTCAGAAAAGCTTTTGATGCCTCAGCAGATGAAAGCCTTGCTACAGGGGTAGTAAAACAGGATTGGAAAAGAGCAATTCTTGGAAAGATAAAAAAGCTGAAAACAGGAGTGAGGATATCAAAGGCTGTGGGGATCTCACAGCCTTCTGCATGCCAGCAGAACATCTCTGCCATGGGTCCTGTGGGCTGTAGGACTGTGCTGGCTCCTTTGGAAATCAGCAGGCACAGAAGCAATGAAGTTGGCAGCACGGGTTTGTAACCATGGGAAAAACCTCAACAGGGCTCCAAACTCTGAAAAACAGCATCTGAGGGCTTCGGGGATGTTGTACACCACATAAAAAGCTTCAGCATCCTTTTTTTCCCCCTCTCGTTCTTTGCCTGGGAGTACCAACCCCTGCTCCCACCACCTCTAGCAGAGTATGCCAAGGAGCATCAGGAGATGTCCCTTGCAGGGAGCCAGGAACAGGGAGTGACCCCCACAGAACCCTGTCCCCCAAAGGACTGCAGGGCGTTCTTGCTGAGTAAGATCAACAAGTTTCAACCCACCAGTTTGATGGAACTCAAACACAGTTTGGCTCATTGGGGTAGGGGAGGGGATGGATTTAAAGAAAAAAATAACTTATTCTCCATACATTATATTAATTGAGAAAAGTAAAACTCCACATTTTCTGCCCTTGCTGACCTTTTACACCAGTTTTGAGCCTGCCACAAGCACAGCACCAGCACGATCTGGGGCAGAGCCCGTGCACGCAGCTGCCCCATGGCCAGGGCAGCCACAGCTCCCAAAATAAACCTCCCCCATCCCTCCCCTCCCTGAGGGCTCTGGTTTGCTGTCTCCCATTCCTGCTCTTCCTGACTCCTGTCCATTGAGGACACGGCAGGCCATGCTCCTGCCTGCTCCAGGTTTGGGCTGTGCTGGGGGTGAGGCAGCTGCAGAGCTCCACTGCTGCTCCTGCCCTGCTCCTTCAACAAGCAAAAAAGCTTTTAAAAACCATCTAACATGAGGAACATTATATTTCAAGGATGCTTCATGCAAAAAAAATAAGCCCTTGAAAGCTTGCTCAGTACATGGGGTTGTGCTGGAGGCTTTCACACAGATGCTGAAATGTTCCTCCTGTTTGTGCTGCTGTGAGGACAGCTGGGCAGCCTCAGGTCTGTGTGTCTGCACCACCCTGCACACTGGCTGTTGGATTATTGTTCTGTCAAACCTGACATGGGAATCATTCCCTCTTCCACTGTAACATAGTCTGTTCTGGAGAAACCCGCCCCAGTTTTAACATGCTCTGATTTGGGGGGATTTCGGACTAAGTCCTGGCTGTACACAGTATAAAAATACATTTTTATACAATCCTGGCTGTGTAAAAATGAAGGGAAGAAGGTGATTTGTCCTCTTGCAACTGGGATACAAGATGGAATCAGAATACAGACGGGGACTGCATGGGACCACATCTCCTAATTTAGAACAAGAAATAGAGTTTTTGCTCCTGCTGGGATCTGGCAGACAGCAAGCCAGGGCTCAAATCCCCTCATATTCCCTCTTGTCATGAAGGAAATCACAGTTTCAGGGACTGAGCAAAGCCCAGAACAAGCAGCAGTCCTTTCTTCACAGGGTGCACCAATAACAATACCCAGGGCTTCCTTCCCAAGGGAGCTGGGATGCTTCACTAATTGAGAATTTCAAGGATCTCTGAAATCAGCAGCTGGAAGATGCTCTAGAAATACAGAACTGTTTTATTTTTAGAATGGACATACAATAAAATCTCTCCCCTTATTTTCTGAAAAGGGCTTTCTTGCAGTCTGGAAAGGCCAGCTGGGCTACCTTAGTGAAACTGCAGTGCAGCTGGGGGAGAGGGAAGGGTAGGTGAGAAAAAACAGAAGAAGAAACCCAAGGTGAGATGAACAAAGGTAGATAATTTTTTTTTTATTTTTTTTTTTTTTTTAACAAACCAGAAGGCCATGGGTCAGCCTGGATTAGTGAAGCGTTTTTTGCCAGGTGAGTGGCAGCAGGAGGAGCTGAACCTCCCTGAGCATCCCTGCACTGCACAGCCATGCACTGGCACCCCTGCAGCAGGGACAGCCACGCTGAGCCATGGCCAAGCAGTTTGCCAGCCCTGCCAGAGCCCAGGCACCTGCTGTGAGCAGCTGGATTAGGAGGGCCTTGCTGAAGACAGGTCTTGAAATGACACAGGAAATGTGGTCAGAACAGGCACCTTGTGGAGATAAAATGGGGATAAAATGCATCTCCGAGAGATGCAGCTCTGTCCTGGATGGAGGGGTTATCCCAAGCCTTGCTCAGACCCAGCCTTTACCCTGTCCTCCACAAGGCCATGTGCTTCCCTGCAAGCTCTGCTACCTCCAAAAGCCTCTAGGAATGAATATTTATCCAAATAATCCACTTCTGCTCCTCATTTCCACTGACCAATTGCATTCTCTTTCCAGGGTATAATTCAGCTCTGGTTTATTCAAAGAGGGCTGAAGGGAAGTAGCACAAAGAAGAAACATAAATGGGCTGAACAAATGAAGCACAAATTAGATCTGTTTGGCCTTGGGAAAGGTACAATTCCTTTTGCAGATGGGACTGAATGACTGTTGGAACACATTCTAATGGGACTAAAATTATTTTCTGTAAATCTGAGGTTAAGCAAAGCTTAGGTGCCCAACAATGAGCTAGACTGTGTTCTGCACAAAACCTCTACCAGCTGGACCAAGCCAGATTTCATCCATCATTCATTCATTCATTCATTCAGCACATTTCAAGTAATTTCTGTTTATTTCTCCATTTCCATAAGACACAAAAGCCTTTGAAGAAAATTTTCTCCTAAAAACCCATTTCTACATAATCAGAGCCTAAAACCAGGGGGTTGTCAAGGTGAGACACTTTGGTCAGGGCATCCTAGCAGGCTTCTCCCAGATGGTGCCACAACTTCATTTGCCATTTTAGGATTCGTTTCAGAAGGTGGTGGTGGATTTTGAGTGCCCAGAGGATCTAAGGATTGGAAGAGGAGAGGCAGGGAGGAATCATCTCTGCCCTCCTCTGTAGCCTTACTTCTCCTTGGAAATGGCTGCTGTGGCAGGATGGGGAAGGGGATGTGCTGCAAATGGGGTGAAGTGGCACTTGGGAGCATGATCCTTCATTCCCCAGCCAGGGGATCCCCCTCCCTCACCGTGCTGGAGCGGGAGGAAGGAAGCGTGGCAAACAATGAGCTGCAGGAAGCAGCAGCAGCCAAAAGCGAGGCCTGAGTCAGCAAAGCAGGGGGCTGAAACCCGAGCTCCCCTCGAGCTGCTGCCCAGAGCTGAGCTGGGGGAGGGTCCTCAAGGGAGATGTGCCCTCTGCATCCAGCACGGGAGGGAAAGGGTCCTGCACATCCCCCTGGGAGACAGGTCCCACCCTCAGCAACAGGCAGGTGGGGCAGGTTTGTCCTCGAGGATGGGGTTTTAGCTCTGAGGCAGATGGGAAGAAAATGTTTTTTTTAATGCAGCCAGCAAGTTGGTACAGAAACAGGTGTTGTCTTGACTCTAATGTCAGTGTTTTCTTCCTGTCCTGGTTTTCCATCCATGCAGCCTTCAGTGGTTCACTGAGCTGCACAAACATCATCTCCCTCCAGGACTTTCCCAAAGTTCCTTTTTTTAATGTTCATTTAGCTGCCAGAGTGTGCAGGAGAGTCCTGCAGTGCTGGGCCTGGGTCCTGGTCCTCTGCCAAACACAGCACACAGGGCACATCCCACCCTGACTCATGTGCTGATGTGGGAACCAACCATAAACGTAAATAAATAATAATTTAATACTAAACTATCACTGATTTATTCCTTTTCCCTCTCTTCTTGTGCTTGGTCTCTGCCCAGTTACTAAGTGATCTGGTACTTGGCCTCATGTAGCAAACAGAGGAGTTTCTGCTCTTTATTACCTGCCTAAACTGTTTCTCCACTGCAGCATACTGCCCCACGTGCTGGGAGCCCTGGGGTGTCCCCAGGCTTCTGGGTCACAACCTCCCCTCCTTGAGGGCTGCAGGATGGCCAGAGCACCCCTGGGTGCTGCTGGAGCACCCATTGCAGGGACTGTGGGGGATTTGGAGTGTGGGATGATGAGAGAAGATGGGGACAAAGCCACTTCACATCACTCAGCTGCTGCCACTGAGCTGCAGTGCACGAGCACCCACCCTCTGACAGCTTGCTGGGAGAGGAGGAAAGCCAAGCTCGTGTGCTGCCAGCCAATACCCTCTTTCCTCTGTAAGCCAGCTTACAAAAGCCATTTGCTACATTAACATGACAGCCCAGTCTCCCTCCAGTGCACCTTTTCTACTCCCCTGCCCCAAAGGCAGAGGCTGGGTCTGGATGAACACAGCTCAGCTTATGGGACAGAGCCCATCCTGCTAAGCCCATTCCAGTGCCCACTGGGCCCCTGAATTGTTTAGCTCCAACAGGCAGAAACCATATTTTTGTATTCTGTGATTTTTCCCAGCAGATTCATGTAACTAATTCCTCTGCTTTCCCGGGCAGGATTTCCAGGAGGAAGGAAGTCTCATTCTCAGTGAGAGTAATCAAGCAGCTCCCTGGCAGAGCACGAGGTGGCTGCTCACACGCTGAAGCATCATGCCAGCTCCATGGCAGCAGAGTTGCCTCCCCAGCTCCCTCCAGCCACCCACCCACTGTCCACATGAATGGTTTTGGCACCACAGGCCAGGCCCCCACAGACACACCTCGGTGACAGCCTTGGTGCCAGCCCAGTGGTGACCACGCCTGGTGGGGACAGTGTGAAGTTACTGCCTCCCCAATGGAAAACTTCCTCACCACATGCAGCCCCAGCTTGCCCCCAGCACTGACAGATGCAGGGCTGAAATAAGCATTAATTACAGTGGTGAGCAACGAGGTCCTAAAGCAGCTTTTAGATCCTTACAGTGATCTAAAATGGTCAGAGACAGGAGAGGCTGGAAGAAGGCAGCGCTAAGGAGATGTGGATTCAGGAGACCTGCAAGGAAAATACAGCTGCAGTTTAGAGGCTGCAAGAGAAAATGTAGGGCAATGAATTTAAAGAGTCAAAGCAACTTGAGCATTGATCAAAAGTACAGAGAAAGCAGCAGGGAGATGGGGAAATAATAGAAACTTTAATTCAGGATCCTACCTTCCAGTGCAATAAATATTAATGGAATAAGTTGGAGAAAGGGACGGCCTCCTTGAGAAAGCAATAGCAAAAACACTGAGATTGATTTCCCATCAAACAATGTTTGACAAAGTAAAACAATTAAGGGCTGAGAAATGAAACCTAATTTTAGGAGGGTGATAGGCAGGATAAATGGATTTCCAAAGAACCAACAATGAAAGCTTTTGAGCTCACTTCAAGCCCACCAATGCTGTCTTGAATGAAAGTTCCCAGTATGACACCAGGCTGTGTCCTTCAAGCACTCTACTGTCCCAAGGGTTTTTCCTGCCATTCCAGAACCAAACAAAATATGCTTTTACCCTCAAGGCTTTGTAGGGCCATAAAACTTGGACCCATCTACAGAAATCACTTTCACTCAATAAAATGAGCCACTCCCACACATGGATGGTAACCCCACTTCCCTTCCCACAGTGCTCACACGGGCCACTGGAAACTATTCCTGTTCACCACCAGTTCTCCTGGCAGATGAGGAACCTGCAGATGCTGCTTCTTATCTCAGCACATATCATACACATACTCTCAAGAAAATAATTGACCCCATCATACAAGACTGGACTGTCACTCTTTCAGCTACCTTGGGCAGGTTTTGTCCAATTTACACAAGGAGATCTGAACAATTTGGTCTGAAGGCAACACTGAATTTGGCACTGGATGTTTCTCTTCCAGAGAAGCTCATTGCCCATCAAAATTTTCCTTCTGTTGATTCCCTGTGAGGCTGAGAGGGGAACTGGGAGGTTTCTGCCTAGTTGTGTGGTTGATGATGCATCATGTGAGGGACTTCAGGGGACTTTTACTGCCATCAGTAACACTGGAAGTGGTGAGTTCATGCAGTGCCCCAGAACAACATTTTACTCCAACAAAGATTAGCTATTGCTTGGTATCTTCAGCTTCCCAAGGTCTTGCACTGCCAGGAGCAGACGTCTCCTCTCTGTAGCCCTGATGGTCCTTCAATGAGCCAGAAAGCAAATCTTCATCACTGCACCGCCCACCCCATCCAAACCTTGCTGAGCTGGCTCTGCTGCACCACGCACCGTGAGAGGAGCTCATCAAAGCAGCCTTTTAATTGCTAGAGTAACAACTTGGACGTACAAAAATGCCAGCGAAATTTGCATGACTAATTAAATAATTAAACACAGCCTGACAACCGCAGAACACAATCACGCGTCCGAAAATCAAAACCACCTCTGAAGCATTGGAAGAAAGAAGGGATTCACTGCCCTGCGTGTCCTGTCAACAAGAGTTGCTGAAGGGTTGTGCCTTTTTGATTACAGACCAAGCAGAAGCAGCAGCACCCCCGTTCTCTGATGAAGCCTTTGATCTCTGTCCAAAGAGCTGCTGAATCCTGGGCTCAAGCGAGTGGCTGCAGTGCAAAAGCAGCACTGAGCTGAACGTGCTGCTGATGCTGGCCTAGCAGGGACTGAGTGCTGCAGGCAGCTCTGTGAAGACTCTGCTAGCCCAGCCTTCCAGCACTGGAGAGGCTGCAAACCACAATGCTGGTCAGCCTTGGAGTGCTGGAAACCTGGTCAGGGAAAGGTCACACTTGTGTCTCAGCTCCAATGTGCCTCTCACATTTAAGCCCAGCCCTCAGCAAAAGCCAATCCCACTCCATCCAGCCACAGGTATCAGACCTAAAGGGTTAAACAATGTTGATTTCCAGCAAGGAGAATGCAAACTATCCCTTGCTTTTTCCAGCAAATTTACAAAACCCACTTACAATATGAATATGGAGATGGTCAGAATTGCATGGGCTAAAGCCAAATTTGAAAAGATTAATTCTCTGTTACAATTCAAGTTTGTAACCTTAGAGAGCAGAGTCCCTGAGACTCTACTGGGCTGTGGCAGGATGCCTGAGTTGACAACACTGTGACCTGACAGAAGCCAGAATCTGACATACTTTAATTCTTCCTGAAAAAACAGCATCAACACGGGTTTGAGGAAGGAGGGAGATGAGATGGGAAATCCAGCCCTAATGGAAAGGCCTGGGATGCTGCCAATATTTTACATTCTTCGTGACACAGTTTGCTGCTGGCTCCATTGCCTGATGTGATTAGTCCAAGAAAAAATTGGCCATTGCCTTCCCAGCCCAGTGCTGTCCAGATGCTTCTTGCCTCATTCTCTGCCCACAGCCAGAACCCCTGCAGTCACCAGAAGCCCTGCAAGCCCCCAGGGGCCCATCCAGGAAGTGCATTATTCCTTTCCCCTGCATTTGGTGATATTATCTGGAAAAGAACTGGCACGATTTCAGTCCAGATCCTATTGACACAGATACCAAGGGGGGGAAAAAAGGAAAAAACATTCCTAGAGGAAATGAAAAGGTCTAACATGTAGCTTAGTTCCACTATAGACCTGCTTAATGCTTGCACATCACAGCACAGCCTATCTGGCCACTTAAAGAGCAAAGAAATACCTCCCCATCCCCAGCTCCTCACAAACCTGGCACCAGGCTCATGGAAACTTTTTCCTGAGTCACCGTGGTCCAGCAAGTGCAAAACCTCTATACAACTAACCTTGCATATGTTTCCACCTTGCTTATGTAAAGTGACCAGTGATAAACCCATAAAAATCTGGGCTGTGAAGCAACACAACTGGATGGGACCATCCCAGGGCTGCTGGAGCAGCTTTACTGTGCACACCAAATGTAGAGCAGCTCCTCACCACTGAAAGCTGAGACTCAAGCCACAGAACCACACTGATTTCTCCCAAACCATCTTCCCTGGGCTGGCTGAGGAATGCCAAGTGCCAGCACTGAGCTCACTGTGCTGCTCTGGGGGCTGGAGTTTGCATGGTCAGGGTGGTCCAAAGCAAGAATAGATCCTCCAAATGGCAGTGCTGCTATAAACAGGGATGCTGTCTTGGCTTGCCTCTTCACTAGCTGTGCAAATAATTTCTGGGCAGCAGAAGCATAAGTAAATAGACAAGAAGCACATGAGAGGATATATTTCTCTAATTTACTCAAGTCACTGAGAAGCACCAGGGCAATTTTTAAAAACTGCTCACCGCTTGGGAGGTTAAACTCTGTCAGTTTCTAAAAAATTTATTATTTCTGGCTGTAATTACAAATCTGAGTAAGAGACTCTCTAGAAAAGCAGATCCATTTAGCCTCTGTAGCAGAAGTGTACTGGGGACTCAGAGCACATACTGGGGACCCAGAGGAACAGCGTTACTGTATTATCCACAATTCAGACCTTCCCCAGATATCCAAGCCCACAAGTCAAAAAATGTAAAAAAAATCCAGAATCTGGCCCAGAGAAACAAGTTTCCTTCATATGCACAGCACTGGCACAAGAAGAATTCTGGTTTGCTGAATACTTGTGAAAAACACTGCTCATTTTTCATGTCTCTGAGCAACTTCATAAAGTTGGCCTCAGAAGCCCATGTTGCAAAAAGCAGGATCCTTTCAGGCAGGCAGAATTCCCTGACACAGGCTCAAGCAATACCCTGCCTTCAGCCTTTATTACATCATTTTGTTGATTTTCAAAGCTGGTAAACACAGACCCATCTTTGGGCTCCTGTGTAGTTTAACCATTTGTCACATCGGTGATGTCAGATCTGGGATGGGCTAAGGGTACAGGGTCATGTAAAGAAGAGTTACAGCCACAAAGGTGACCACTGCCATGTTAATAATTAGCATCTGTTGCCATCAGAGCTTGTAAGCAAGATCCAAGCAGGGAGGAAAATGCTGTGCCAGCATCTCTGCTGGGTTTGTGGCTGATCACTGGGGCTCTCCAGCTTCCCACCACCTGGAGGGACTGGTGAAGGCTCTTGGAGCCATTGCCAATTGTGAGTTCAGAGCAGGGCCTGCACATCTGGCAACAGGAGCTCATCATTTTCCTTGCCAAATGAGTCCCAGAGAATTTGCTTAGACCTAATCCACAGACTTGTTTTGGAAAAGAGAGCAAAAGACCACACCACAATGAAACCTCCTGTTTCTTGTACTGGAAAAGCACTTTATTCCCAAAACACAGATCTAAACACTGGCTCGTGAAGAAAACCTCCCTCACTTGATTCACCAGCTGATGTGCACATTTGCTTGTGTGAGAAAAAGCATTTTCCATGCTATCACACACTTGTGAGGGATTTCCAGCACTGGAAGTCACTCACCCTGCCTGAGAGATGGACTCCAGGACACAGTTATGCTCCTGCCACTTCAGGGGATGATGTTTTTCCCTGGCACCTTGAAAAACCCTGTTCTGCCACCACACCAGAAGCTGAGCTGGGCAGAGGCTTTTCCAGGAGCCCAGGCACACGCTGGCCACATCCCCCTGCTGCCTGACTAAACAGAGGAGATGAACAGCAGCACTCCTGGCACGGCCTCTCTGGTGTTTCACCAATCACCCAATGAACATCTCACTGAATCCTGGAAAAAACACTCTGGAGTCGCCTTCACTAACTGCAATCTTCTTCCACCTTGGTGTCTCCTGAGCAGACCCAGCTGTGAAGGTGCTGTTCCCCGCAGCCAGCCCTGTCCCCAGCACCTCCTCCCTCTGCCCACGGAGCAGCGCCAGGCGGGAGGTTTGCAGAGAAACCAGGAGTTCCAAAGCGTAATCCCGAACAGATGGCAGCTGTAGCCGTGCAGCCTCAGAAGGGCACTTTTAAAAGTAAATAGCAACAAATGTTTTGGTGTGTAATGCGTTGAAATCTTGATCTCACACAGAGCTTATTTTCTTTTTTTTCCTCTCCCAGCAGTGGCAAATGGCTGAGGACAAATGCTGCTGAAAAGAATGGAGAAAGAAAAAACCTCAATCAATTAAATGTTTTAGAAACAATTGTGTTTCAAAATCAACAAGAAGAATTCATGAAAATCAATCCTAATTCAAGAGGGCTGTACTGATTTGTTCATCTTTCCCTTTCCCTGCCTAAGCAACCAAAGCAATAAAAATGATAGCTCCATCTCGGGCAAGGAAGCAATTGAAACTTCAAAAACATTCAACATCAGCTGATGAAGCTTGATGCAGTCTCCATGGCCTGAAAGCTAAATATTCTGCAAGAGAAGCAATGTACCAGGCAGATGAGTGGGAGTTTCAGATAACTCCTACCCCTTCAGCTTGTTTCTCTCAATAAAGCCAAGCAAACCAAGGTAAGATTGTCCTGTCACAGGGGAAAAGCAAAAGTGTTTGTATCAGCAAAGGCACTGCACAGACTGGAGCTGCCTCAGCTGCTCTTTGCCAGTAGGAAACAACAGCCCTGCTCTCACATGGTGCCCACTCAGGGCCACCACCACAGGGACATCAACAGGGAAAATCTCCTGGCAAGTGAAACTAGGACTTGAAAAGCAGATCCTGAAACGCCACAGCCATGGGAACATGGGCAGCATGCCACAAGCCTGCAGCTCTCCATCTCATCATACCAAGTGGTCCCAGAAGAAACACCCCTTGGGAAACTCAACAAGGAGGCCTTGGGCACCTCCTGCTCCCTAGATCTGGCCCCAAAGCAGTGTCACATGAGAAAAAACATTTTCCAGGCTGTCACATGGGCATGGAGGGTAGCTGGGGGATCACTTCCAAGTGTGTTGATATTGCTCCAAACAATGACAGTTTTCCCAGAATCTCCCACTCAAACACAGAGTGGGGGAGCACATCCCCCTGCCAGGATCTGCTCCGCTCTAAGCTGCAGTCATATAAGCATAATTCTTGCAGCACCCAGCCTTGTGCAAACAAACTGTGTCCAACCACCTTCAGAGAGCTTCCTGGCAGAGCAGAGAGCAGCAGAGCCAGAGCAGGCACCCGAGCCCACAGCTCACGTCACCTCACCTTGGCACCACCAGCAGCAGCTACTGAGTTTTGTCTTGAGACAAGCAAACGCAGACTGAAGTGTGGGTTAAAAGGTATTTGGAAGATAAAACTTCCTCATCAGCAAGGCCTTGCTCCCAAAGGAGGGTTTCTCTTAAACAGACACTGACAGCACCCTGTGTCATTGCATGGCAAGATCTGAAATAGTTACTCACAGTGGAGACTGTTTATCTGTGACTCACAGACATCTTCCCAGCTACCCCCGTGCTCTCTAAAAGGGAGCAGGAATTTGAGCAAGAAAAAAACCCTGGGAATGGCAGTGTGGTATGAAATGAGGAAAGGCAGTTAAGAGAGAAGGAGAACAAATCTGGAGACAGAACATCACAGGAAGAAGAGGAAATGTAAAATGGTCTCGAAAAGGCTCTCAGACACCTGAGATTTTTAGAGGTTCAGATTTTCTTCAGATAAGGCTTTTTCACTTCTTTCTATAAAGCAATGAATTTTGTTAGACTTCCATCTGCCCCATACAGTCACAAAAATTATTCAGACACATTTCATCATTCTCCTTATGTGTCTGGTGGAACAAGAGGGAGATTTTAGCAGGGAGACAGTAGGGACCTACATGTCCTGCTATGGTCATAACCCAAGGAACTTAGATACCACTTGATAACTCTCTATATACTTAAGGATTCAGTGCCCTGTTCTTCTCTTCCCTGCAATGTTCTCTGTTACTGCAACTTGAGCAAATGCTTGAGGACTTGGGATGTATTTATCCACAGCAATGCAACAGAAATTATGAAAAGGATTTTCAGAGAACAGAGCAGTCAATTCCCAGGATTTGGGGTGCTCTCCTCTTTGTGACCCTCCTGGTAGTAATGCACAGCCTAATTTCCTTTTTGTCTTATATTGCATAGGAAAACACAGTTTCACTGTGGCTAAGCAGAGACCAGGACCCAAGAGTAAGGCATGGGGCTGAGCTTCTTACATGGAAAGAGAAGAGCAGGCAGAGATTTGTGCTTTACCAGCCCCTGCCTTGGCCCAGCCCAGCAACACAAGCATGTGTTTGTGCTGCTGTTCAGTGCTGCCATCACCCAGCAACCAGGGAAGCCACTTGTTCATCAGAGAAGGCTCAGGATGGTGACCAAGTACCCCAAGAACCCCTCCTGGGCTCCTCCTGGAATGGTGTGATCAAGGGGGGCCCCACTGGGCAGCCTTGCCATGATTTGATCATTCCCAAAATCCTCTGGCTTGTCTGGGCACAAGGAGTGGAGGTGAGCCCAGCAACCCACTCACCCAGCAGCCCAGCCACACTGCAAGCAGATTTTCCTCTCCTCAAATATATCCATTATATCTCTTCATTTAGCTGACATTCACTGAGACTGATCTCCTGTAGACTTGGTTAAGAGATTAAAACTGTATTTATTCCCAAGCCAGCCAGCCAGTATGACCCATTTGCTACAATGGATAGAGGAACTAAATGACCTTCCTACTTTTTTATGTCAAAACTGCCTGGGATATATTCTCAGTTCCTTGCTGGACTTTGGTTTGATTATTTTGTAATCACATGCTAAAGTAGACAGGGCTGATGTGTGGGGGAGGCACATTTTATTTGCTTGATTAACTCTTGTAGTGCTGAGCTGTCAGAGACCCCTCCTGAACCATCCTCCTCCTGCCAGGAGTGCAGGTGGCTTTCCAAAATGTGCCTCTGGTGTTCAGCTCATGCAGGTCAGGGCTGTCCTGGGACAGAAGAGGTCTACAGCTGTCATACCAAACCCCCTACAATCATTGATTATCATCAGGAAAATAAAAATAACTAAGATCCTTTCTTTCTTAGCAAATACACGTTTTAATTCTACCTTGGCATCAGCCTGTTGAAGGCAGAGACTTACCTACAGCCAGAATTTTCTCTCTTCCAAACAACTTCCAGCTCTGCACACAGGGTAAGTCCTACCACATTCATCTTCAGTACTTAAAAAACCCTTCTCACTGACCTACTTTGTTCTTCATATCAAGCAAAGAAAAGGAGAGAGGGTAGAAAGAAATACCATCCTTATGTGTATGCTAATGGACCATCCACTTTTTCCAAAGGTTTAAAAAAATCAAGAAGATATTAATAACTTATATTTACATATCTATTCATCCCAAAAAAGAACATCAAACTATAGGACTACCTGTGTGTCATGTCACCTCCTGCTGAAAGGTGGAATAGGACAGGTGTTTAAAAATTTAGTGTAATTGTTTTCCAGCAGTAAATGAGGTGAAGAGAAGAATACAACGTTCCATGAATTTGAGAAAGCAAGCGGCAGCCAGCTTAATACTCATGTGAACTATTGATGCAGGTTGCCAGAGATCCCACCCCAGCACCCAAACCTCGTGGCCACAATTCTGTTAGGAGATCAGGAAACTCATGCAGCACATTTGAAAAACCCTTCTTCAGCCACAGAATAAGCATTTTCAGCCAATGTTTGGATATTCTGGTCCAGGCAACAATGAAATATATCTCAGACAAGCTGGACTACTACAGAAATTTAATTCCTCATGCTGTGACAATGCATTTTTCAACGTTTTAGTCATTAATGTAGAAGTCTCTTGAGCTGGCCAGATGCTTAGTTTCTGACATCACCAAATCAAGAGGAGTTTCAGTGCTGCCTGGTGAAGCCATGAGGAACAGCCCACAGCAGCTCCCAGGGCAACACCCTGCTCTTGGTAATTTCATGGTATTTGCTGGTCACAGCCAAACTCAGTAGGGAAGGATGGCACACCACAGCAGACTGATGAGCTGCCCAGCCCAGCCTCCTTGATTGTCTCCAAGGCCAGTGCAGGCTGCACTGGGAGGGACAGAGCACTGCAGCCTCTCCTCCTCCACTCACGCTCCTGACAGTCTGTCACCTGGGGACTACTTTAGCCAGAGGCAGTAATTTTCTGTATTAATAACCTTTGATGGATCTTTTCTACAGGACTGTTTTCTTCTGCTTTTTGAGCCTGGATCAGATTTAGCATCCAGCCAATATTTTGATATTAAGTGAGTGCACTGATCCTCCAAATACAGAGTTTGCTTCAGGTACTGTTTCATTCTTGCCCGAGATGTTATTTCCCCCAACATGACCTTCTCACAATACCACTGCCTGTTTTGCATGTGCAGAATTTGTTCTCCCACATCCCCTCCCAGTGAAAGCAAGTCCTTGTCTTAGGGCATTGTGAGGGATGCTCACGAAGGTTAGCTTCAGCCAAGGGCAGCCAGACTGTAGGCTCTCTTCAAAATCAGAGGTGAGAGATGATTCCTGTTATCCATCCTCCAGAGGAGTGTCTATTTTCCTCCACTGATTACAGCCTCTGTCAGCTAAAGCCAGCCTTTGTGAATCACATCAGTGCTTAGAATCAGGAACCACGGCATAACATTGAAACAACACTTGGTAGAGCCGATGCTTCTTTTCATATTTTAACAGATATTTCTGATAGAAAAACAATTATAATTCTGTGGGGAAAAAAAAAGAAAAGAAAAAAAGGTTTTTGCAGAGAAAAAGTGCAGGAGTTGTGTGTAACTGGTGGTATATTTGTACTTGGAGTTAGCCATTGAGAGCTCTGAATCTTGTAAGTATACACTGATATTTTCAGGGACTGAATTAGTATTCCTCAATAAGGTCACTCATCAGGACTACTTGTGTGAATGATACCTGCAAGGTTTCTGGATACCATTTGTATAAAAACAGGAATGTTCCTGAAGTGCTGTAAATGGAGCTGCTTTAATTGTCTATCCAAGTCTTGTATCTGATGACAGCAGCTGAATGAAATGACACTTGCATGCAATCACTTGCATGTCTGAGCTTGAATGCTTAATGCAGAAGGTTAAGCTCAGTTTCACCAAGACCAAGCAATGACTGATTTTCCTACACAGAGTAATCAAGACCTTGCCTCTAACCAGCAGTTCTGGATTGTGGCTGGAATAATTTAATTCCTACTAAATCATCATCCTTGATGTTGTGAAAATAGGAATAGTAAAGGGCTGACAGATCCTTGTTGTCATCAAGTTCCAAGCCAGGGGCAGCTTCTCTGTCTCATTTTTGGCACCATTTCACCCTTGCCTGAAGGACAATATTGCATAGCTTCAGTTTCGTGGCTTTTCAAGGTTGCTGGTGCACCTGCTGAATCACTCATGCTGTTACATATTTCTTACTGGGGAAAGTGGATAGATGTTGGCTTCTTCTCTGCTTTCAGTCCTGTTCCATTAGGTTCTCCCATCACCATCAAAGGACAAATATCTGCACTACCATACAGGCAGAAAATGGATCCAATGAAGGGGAAGAAAATAGCCCATCATTATGTAAACCTGTCTCCAACAATGAAAATACCCATGAGGGAATCTGTACTGATTTCCCCTCAATGATCAGCAGCAAAAGAATTAATAATTTCTCTTCTGACTTTTTTTTTTTTTGTAGGCCTACAAGCCTTTTAACCACCATGTGTCCTTTAACCATTAAAAAATGGAAAACATTGACACTGCAAAGACTCCTTAGAGCTGCGAATTGCATAAAAGAGAGAGAAGCTGACACCGCATTAAGGGTTATTGACAAGTTCTTTCTCACTTTGAGAAACCATAACTTGGGACCCTCTGCAAACTTAGGTAATGTCCTGTTTCAGGCCACACAATAAATGTCTTTTCACAATAAGTAGTAGAAACCTTTACTTTATATTTAAAAAAAAAACTTTATTGCACGCAGAAACTGATGTGGATCCTCAAGAAACCATTGGTTGGAACCACAGCACTGAGCAGTGCTTTCACTCAGCTGCTCTCTTCTGGGACTGGCAGACAGACCAGCCCCAGGACCTCCTCCAGCCCTGGTACATGCAGTTCTCCTCAGCTTCCCCTGCAGATCTTCTCTCTGGCATTTGTTACTTTCCTCAGAATACATCCCGTTCTTCTCCCTGTGACATGACAGACCTGAACAGAAAACTTTCTAAGGTTAGTTCCAAGTACTTTGAAGACAAGCTGTTGTATCTCTCTGCCACACAAATGTGTTAACCCCATAAGCCCTAGCCCAAAAACTTCACCCGGTTTCAAGACAGGAGCTGTCAGTGACTCCCAGGTACTGTAGTTATCATTGTCCATCCAGACAGGCATGAAAAACTAACAACAAAGGTAGTTTTTTCTGCATTTCTCTAGACTTCATCTGTCGAACTTACTGCTTGACACCAATTATATTGCAGGTCATATTCTTATCAACAGGTCACTTTTTTTTTTTTTTTTTGACTCTTGGTGTCTCATTCTTGTCTTATAGCCAATATTCCACACAATAAATCCACCCTAGACCATCTTCCCTTAATACTCATCTCTACTTCTCCAAATCGCTAGTCAAATTCTAAGGTGCTTCCTCATTTGATTTGCTGGAGTAGAACATATTTGTGGGGTATGGAGTGAGTAAGAGTGAAGTAAGGATATTTGCAATTTAACCTAGTATCTGTGCATTTCATTAATCCTTCCTCCATCAACCACTTAACCTTTATGGGCGTTCTTATTGCCTCTCATTGTATTGATTTCTGTCCATTTCTCCAATTTAGTGAGATCATGCAGTATTTTAAACCTGTCTTCCACTACATAACTAGGTTTAGCTGGGGGGTAATTGACATCAATTTAAAGAATGAAAAATTAAGCTGAATATCCAGGCAAAACTTCCTAATGGTGAGATCTGCTAGAATGCATCGCTATCTCTCCGTGGGATTGGTGGCTGTTCCATTAGCATGCACATTAAAACCACACCCATGGAATACAAGATTATAGATTGGACACAACAACTCTGAAGTAGGAGGGGAAAGATGAGCTGCAAAGCTTTGCAGCTTTCCTCCTATAGTCACATCATTCTGGGCTTGCCCCACTCCCTCCTCATTCCACCCACGAGTTCTCTGAGGATGTGCTGATCCCGCAATATCAACTAATTATGGGGATGGAACCAATGTGGTATTCTCTCCAATACTACTTCAACCTCTGTTGTGGTGGTGGGAGTGTCGTGGCAGCTGTGAGACCTTCTCAAGGCCCATGGAACAGTTGTCTCACCCCTCTTTACTACCTCCTGGCAAGTTGTGGGAACAAACATTTCAGTAAGATCTGCTGCAGTAAGAAACCATGGTTTTGCACTAGAAGAGGATGGATTTAAATTAGATATAAGGAAGAAAGTTTGATTTTGAGCAGGGTGAAACACTGCAGGTTCCCAGAGAGGTGATGAATGCTCCATTCCTGGAAATGTTCAAGGCAAGACTGGGGAGGGCTCTGAGCAACACGTCCCAGTTGAAGCTGTCCCTGCTCACTGCGGAGGGGTTGGTCTAGATGGCTTTGAAAGGTCCCTTCCAGCCCAAACTGTTCTGATTCTAGGAAGAAAGCCAGAGCACTCTAGAAACCCTTGAGCTGGGCAGCAGAGCCCAGCTCTGATGGGCTGGAAGGCTCATCTCTCCTCAGCCTGGAAGCACCCAGGATAAGACAGCACACGTGAGATCATAAAGCTGTCACCTACCCCACAATATCATTTTGGCACGGTCTTTTTCAATGTCATCCATCAGTTCTGTTACCATCCTTCACTTCTTAAAGAAATTACTATCTGATCAGCTTTCCTAGCACAAGGTTTGAAAACTGATTGTAGAAAGAAGCTGGGTTTTGCTGAGGCACAGACCAGATACAGGAGAATGAAGACTTCTGCTTAAAATACACTGCTGACTCTTAGGCTTGGGAGACAGCAGTCTGAGCAGAAGCAAGCGAGTTCTTTATGCACCTTGATGAAAGAGTTTAATTGCAGAAATAGCCAGAAAGAAAGTTCCTCCTCTCCACCTTTAATGGAGAGGTTCTCTCATTTACAAGGGGAAAAAAAAGAAGCCTATTTTCATCTGAAGTTGTTACTACCAGCAACTACTTTTCATTAAAAGAGGACTTCTGTCAGCTCCTGAAAAAGGGAAACATCTTTTTCAGCAACAAAACCCAATATATTTATCTCAAAAGCCAAGTAGGCTGGAATGCATTTTGTTTGGTGGAGGAGGCAACCTTTTTTCTTTCATGTTCTTGAAATTCATCTGCTATGAATAAGCAGATTTTTTAAAAAAAATTAAATTTCCCTCTAAGAAAATTTTGAAAGAAACGTTTCCACCAGCTCTGCTCAGTTAGCAGCAGGAAAAAAATGGCTCAGAAATGGCTCAATTCCACAGCTGCTCCCCTGAATTTTTCTGAGAGCTGAGAGAGCAAGGAGAAGACTTGCCAATTTCTGATTTTCCCTTAAGAAAGAAATTAGCAGATTATTGTGTAGCAATGGGGATGTTCATGGGACAAAGGGTTGACTGCAGACTCCACACTGGTCAAGAAGAAGAGAACTAATTTTCTCCATGGCAGGAGACTCGGGCTACAAATTTGTCAGATAACGAGTAGCCAGAGGCTGATACAAAAGACTAATTCTCTTAGTAAAACCCTTGGAGAGTTTCCCAATATGAGTCCAAGGCTGGCAAGCTGCTGAAGGAGATGGGAAGAAACTGCAGCCATCTCATGAGGACACTGCCTCTGGATTTCTTCATTGTGTTTTTTCTATGCAGCACTTTTTGTAATTCCCTCTGGCTAGAACCATTGAAATGAAACTTATTGACTGAAATTCTGATCCTATTGATTTTACACATGAGATTTGTGTGAATATGAAAGAGCAGGAACTGCTCTGTAACCGCACCCATCTCCATTTATTCCCTGCTGAACACATGTTGTGGGATTGCTTGTCCATCTCAGTCCCCTGAGCTTCCAGAAATAAATTACCCAAAATTCAGATATACTGCACCTATTAGCTCACAAATGTGTAGTAAATATTACTGGTCCTTGAATACACTGAGTTACCTTTTGCTTTCTTTTGTCTGCTTTTCTTTCATACCCCCTCTTTACCTCGTTAACCACGTCCTGTTTTTCCCTATTGTTTCAGAGGTCAGGAGGGAATATGGGAAGAACTTGTTCTGTGAGGAAGAAAGGATGGGAAACAGCACTGGGAGGAGATGATGGCTGCCTGGAAGGAAAGTGCCTGTGACTTCATGCTTAAAATACTCTAAGTGCTATTAGAAATGATATTTCTTCCCCTAAGGACATGGTCCTGGATATGGGATCTGGTGAACTCAGGACAGCAGGTAAGACAACCACAGAGGAGGCCGTGAGCAGAGGTCCCACGTGGAAAACCCACACAGCGTAAGCACAGGGTCACCCACACCCAAGAGCACAGAGAGCAGCCCCCTGCCTTCCCTGAGCCCCTGTGGGGCAGCCCTGCATTTCCCTCCCACAGCACAGGCATGGTCCTGTCAAGCCTCCTGCAGCTGGGTGCTTTTTGGCAGAGAGGTGGACTGGCTTTTAGAGGCAAAATCAGCAGCCTCAGCATTCACACCTACTTCCGAACAACCAAACCTCCCTTTGCAGATTTCTTGTTTACTGAAATGGTCAGTGTCCTTTCCATGGATCAGGTAGCAATCCTTGATTATCCTCATTTTAGTTTGATGCATTTTACCTCGCTGTGCTCAATACTTCTTTCCTCTCTAGATCTTTTTATAGCTAGATTGTCACATATCAATCAATGTTATGGATTAAAGTTGTATATTGTGACTTGTCTGGGCCTGTAGGAAAGCATTTTAAACAAAGTTCTATTTATTTTATTTTCCTTGTTGACACTTGTTTTCTTCTCTCTTTTCCAACCTTGTGAAATGGAAAAACTTGCCAGGAAAATTATGGGACTTTAACTCACTAGAATTCTTAAATCACTGTTATATGTCATGAAATGGTTATGAAAAGAAGGCAGGTCATCTGGTGAGGTCTGCGACCGCACTGCAACACAAAAAACCCAAACCATCTGTTAATTACACTGATGGAAAACATAATCCAACATGGTGGTGAAACCTGATGCTTTGCACGGACCACGCAAACGATTCACGTTGCAAGTGTTGATCAAAGCGCCTGAACTGTGAGGAGCTCCCAAAGGGCTCCTGGCAGGTCAGGTCACAACCACGGCCTTGTGGGGTGGGGCAGGCGCAGGGTGTGGCTGCGGGAGCTGTGGGGGAGCCGGGGTGCCCCCAGTGCCCGGGGCAGTGCCCGGGAGCCCGGTGCCCACGCACCCACAGTGCTGTCACCGCCCCGAGCACTCTGCACTGCGTGATCCCTACGGAACCGTGGGATGGCCTGAGGTGGAAGCCACCCACAAGGATCATCGAGTCCAGCTCCTAGCCCTGAACAGGACATCCCCAAGAGTCACACCTTGTGCCTGGGAGCCTTGACAAAATGCTTCTTGAAATCTGCCAGGTTTGGAGCTGTGATCTCTGCCCTGGGGAGTTCCAGTGCTCAAGCACGCTCTGGGCGAAGAACCTTTCCCTAATACCCAACCTAATTCCCCCTAGGCACAACTCCAGCCGTTCCCTCGGGTCCTGTCACACAAGAAGAGATCGGTGCTGCCCCTCCACTGCCCCTCCCGAGGGAGCTGCAGCCCACGGGGAGCTCTGCCCTCAATCTCCTCTCCAGGCGGAACAAGCCAAGTGCCCTCCGCCGCTCCTCGTACGGCTTCCCCTTTAGACCCTCCGCCAAGGCAGACCCCAGCTCTGAGTCAGCGGGAACGGGGGGCAGCAGCGCAAGCCGCGGCCTCTCCCGTCCGGGGAAGGGCGGCGGAGCCCGGGCTGAGGGGACGGGCACCGGCGGGAGCGCGCAGCCAGGCGCGCCCCCGCGCTCCCTCCGCCCTCCCGCCCGCCGCCGCTCCCGCGCCTCCATTCGGCTCCGCCGCCGCCCGCCGAGGAGGGAACAGCGACAGTCGGGAGCACGGGAGAGGGACGCACCCTCCCCCGCCGCCAACCCGCTTCCTCCTCCTTCTCCTCCACCTCCTCCCCCGCCTCCGCCTCCGCCTCCCGGCCGGGAAGAGCTCGCCGTGCCCGCTGCAGCCCCGCTGGATGCACTGAGCGCTCGGGCGCGGGGAGAGAGGGGCAGGAGGGAGCCGGGAGCCCCGCCGCGGAGGCGCTGCGCTACCCGGAGCCTCACGGCCATTTGCTTTAATTCTTTTATTGCCCCCCGGCCGCCTCCTCCTCTCTGCCCGCGGGAGCCAGCCGAGGCGGCGGGGGCTGCATCCCCCCTCCCCTTTTTTTTTTTTTTTCATTTTTTTTTTTAAATTTTCATCGCCGCCATGGGATGTACCCTGAGTGCTGAGGAAAGAGCCGCCCTGGAGCGGAGCAAGGCCATCGAGAAGAACCTGAAGGAGGACGGGATCAGCGCGGCCAAAGACGTGAAACTACTCCTGCTCGGTGAGAACCCGCCGGTCGCCCCCCATCGCCCCCCTCCTCCTCCTCCTCCTCCTCCCCCGCGCTTATCCCACCTCATCTCTCTTCCAACAGGAGCCGGAGAGTCGGGAAAAAGCACCATCGTGAAGCAAATGAAGTAAGTCCCGCGGGGGGAGCGAGTGAGCGGCGGTGCGGGGCGGGAGAGCGGGGCGGGGGCTCGCGGAGGTGAGCGAGGGCCGCGGGCGCCATGTTTACCTGAGGGGACCGCGCAGGCACCGCGCGGCGCGGCCGCCGCCGCTCCCGGCGCTGTCCAGGGCCCGCTGGTGCTGAAGCGGCGCCCCGCGGCCTCGCCCCCGGCGGCGGTGGAGGGAGGCCGGCAGCCCACCGTCCCCCTCGGCGCAGACGTCCCCGCGAAGCGAACGCTGCCAGTTGAGCTTAATGTCGGGGTGTTATCTGCCGGCTCTGCGGATTTAAACCGAGGCTTCCTATCACTGAAAGCCCCTTTTATTGGGCTTGTGCCTTCTTCTTTTAATTAATGAACGACGAGCTTGGCCGCTCCTCTCATTCAAACCTCTCCTGCTCTGGGATCCGAGTCTCCCTATGGTACTCGGCGCTGCTCCTCGCTGGGGCTTCCCACACCCTTTTTCTGTGTTTAATTAGATGTAACCGTGTAATAAACAGCAGTGAAGAGCCCCACCGCAAGGTCTCTTCCAAGCATCCCCAGGCTCGTGTAAATGCACCCCGTAGGAAAGCAGGTGCAGGGAAGGCTAATAGAGGTGGAGGAACACCCATGGTGCGACTGTTCTCCCCCCACCCATTTTTTAAAAAAAATTAAAATACAATGAAACATCCCGTCCTCCCACCGCTACAAACATGACGGGCTGGTTGGAGGCGGGCGCCATCACGGAACGAGCCTGGGCGCTGGTTCAGGGTATGGATTTCAGCTGGGAGCGGTTGCCGCTTTGCGATGCTGCTGGTTGCAGAGGGATCCGTGGCTGGGAGGGGCTCCCCCGGGACCGGGGCTGCTCAGCGAGGGGAAGAGGCTCGGGGATGGGTGTGGATGGGACGCGGGGAGCCGGGGCTGCGCGGGCCGGCGGGCGGGTCCCGGCGCGGCGTTCAGGCGGCTCGCGCTGGACAGCGCCCGGCCGGGGCTCGAACCGGCGGCGGCGGCGGCGGGGGCCCCCCCGCACCCCC